>NW_013671388.1:41564-62101 GCF_000517525.1 Limulus polyphemus | reverse complement strand
TTTTTCGCGTTCTTCTTGTTTCTTTTCTTTCTCCTCCAACAACTGTTGTAATCTTTCTTCTTGTTTTTTTCGCGTTCTTCTTGTTTCTTTTCTTTCTCCTCCAACAACTGCTGTAATCTTTCTTCTTGTTTTTTTCGCGTTCTTCTTGTTTCTTTTCTTTCTCCTCCAACAACTGTTGTAATCTTTCTTCTTGTTTTTTTCGCGTTCTTCTTGTTTCTTTTCTTTCTCCTCCAACAACTGTTGTAATCTTTCTTCTTGTTTTTTTCGCGTTCTTCTTGTTTCTTTTCTTTCTCCTCCAACAACTGCTGTAATCTCTCTTCTTGTTTTTGTCGCGTTCTTTTCGTTTCTTTTCTTTCTCCTCCAACAACTGCTGTAATCTCTCTTCTTGTTTATTTTCTCGTTCTTCTTGTTTCTTTTCTTTCTCCTCCAACAACTGATGTAGTCTTTCTTGTTTATTTTCTCGTTCTTCGTGTTTCTTTTCTTTCTCCTCCAACCACTGCTGTATTCTCTCTTCTTGCTTATTTTCTCGTTCTTCTTGTTTATTTTCTTTCTCCTCCAACCACTGCTGTATTCTCTCTTCTTGTTTATTTTCTCTTTCTTCTTGTTTCTTTTCTTTTTCTTCCAACAATTGCTGCAGTCTTTCTTGTTTATTTTGTCGTTCTTCTTGTTTCTTTTCTTTCTCCTCCAACAACTGCTGTAATCTCTCTTCTTGTTTTTCTCGCGTTCTTTTCGTTTCTTTTCTTTCTCCTCCAACAACTGCTGTAATCTCTCTTCTTGTTTATTTTGCCGTTCTTCTTGTTTCTTTTCTTTCTTTTCCAACCACTGCTGTAGTCTTTCTTCTTGTTTATCTTGTCGTTCTTTTCGTTTCTTTTCTTTCTTCCTCGAACAACTGCTGTAATCTCTCTTCTTGTTTATTTTGCCGTTCTTCTTGTTTCTTTTCTTTCTCCTCCAACAACTGCTGTAATCTCTCTTCTTGTTTATTTTGCCGTTCTTCTTGTTTCTTTTCTTTCTCCTCCAAGCACTGCTGTATTCTCTCTTCTTGTTTATTTTTTCTTTCTTCTTGTTTCTTTTCTTTTCTCCTTCAACAACTGCTGTAGTCTCTCTTCTTGTTTTTTCGCGTTCTTTTCGTTTCTTTTCTTTCTCCTCTAACAACTACTGTAATCTCTCTTGTTTATTTTGCCGTTCTTCTTGTTTCTTTTTTTCTTCTCCAACCACTGCTGTAATCTTTCTTCTTGCTTATTTTTTCGTTCTTCTTGTTTCTTTTCTTTCTCCTCCAGCAACTGCTGTAATCTCTCTTCTTGTTTATTTTCTCGTTCTTCTTGTTTCTTTTCTTTCTCCTCCAACCACTGCTGTATTCTCTCTTCTTGTTTATTTTCGAGTTCTTTTTGTTTCTTTTCTTTCTCCTCTAACAACTGCTGTAATCTCTCTTCTTGTTTATTTTGCTGTTCTTTTATTGCTGAACGTTAAGTATATTGAATATTATAACTACTTGTCCTAGCGACATTTTTAAGCATGTATTATATTGAGTATTATAACCACATGTCCTAGTGACGGTTTTAAGTGTTAATGATACTGAATATTATATCCCAAGAAAATATAGTAGCACTTTGTCATCCTGTTTTTCATAACCACTAAATACAGTAAAACAGAGTCTTCCGAAAAACTAAGTAAATATCAATGTGGTGTAAAACAACTAGTGACCTTGACAGCGACTTTTATTTAAAAATCAAACGTGTAGTTGTAGTACAAAGGAAATAGTAGATAGTGTTATGTTAACGTACACGTGTGTTTTATTATTCAAAAACATTGATAAAGTACTTGGTTCAACTGTTATTTGTTGTATTTTCTTTTCACTAGTGATCGTGACATATGTTAGGCAACTATAACATAAAGCAGAACAATATATCACCATTTATTAGTCCTTTACTGACTTATTATGGCTATTAGAACATCCAAACTGTGCGATTATTTTTAAATTGCTAGAATAAAATCCTGAAAAAGATATATATCAGGAAGTAAGTACTTTCCCAACATTTTATATTTCAGTAGATAATATCGTACACAATTAGTGTATGTCACTAGTCCTTTGTTTATGCGTAAAATTGGATAGTTTCGTTCTGACAAACTAATCCACGTTGCATTCCCTTATATACGTGGTGCTAAAATCACAACACTGGGTATTTTCACGAGAACTGTGAGTATTCTTATTTACAAAATTGGTGGTACAATAAGTTTTTTTTTTTTTACATTAATTGCTAAAGGGGAAAAACTAGCGATGCTGTTTTTCTTCTGCAATTGCGAAGTGGCGTGAAAAGGTTTGAACTAGAACTGAAAGTGATTGGTCACATCATAGAAATTTCTTACTTGGACAAATCAAACTCACAGTTAATAAGTTTGATTTTAGTGAATTAATGATATTTTACTGCTGTCTACAGTCAGAAATCATTAATAGACGCTATTTTGGATTCAATTTAGCTTTAGAAAAATCGGGTGAAAACAAGAATATGATTAAGAGAGACAATCAAAGCATAGTTATCGAACAGGGTAAAAAATCCCACAGGGTATTCATCATATACGCCACATACATAGATTAACAAAAATGTGAAACAAAAAAAGCTTTTAATTATTTTCAAACCTGAACAGAGTGGCAGGACCACAGAACCATTAGAAATAACCTAAGAAATTCTACGATGACACCATCCATGGAAAAGTCTAGAAATACTAAGGGACAATGACTTTTCACAATGTGTGTGTGCCGAACATAGCATATTCTATACTAACACACTACCTGCATTAATTGAAAATGGAGACTGTTAAAGAAAACTATAAATGAGACTTTCTAGATGAACCTACTCCAGGAAGAATAAAAAATTATTCCAACCAGAATGCTTTAGGGTTCAAAAATGGCACTTGTGGCGACAAGAAAAGGATGCCACTTATTGCAGGTAAAGATAAATATATTATTAATTTATTAGCTTGGTAGATAATATTTTCACATTAGATCTTTATATATTTACCTATAAAAATATTGTACAATAATACACATTAATAGAGCCCCCCAGTGGCACAAAGCTAGAATCCTGGTTTCGATACCCGTGGTGGGCAGAGCACAGATAGCCCATTGTATAGCTTTATGCTTAGTTATAAACAAACAAACACATTACTATAAACTACAGTAAGTTTATTCTACAAACCAGGGGCAAACTGATGATTTTCTATGTTTATGCAAAAGCATACTGTACAATAATACACAATCTGAAAGCTTTAAATACAGTTTGTTATTGGTGTTGATTACCTGGTAAACTGTGATACCCTGATGAATACCTGAAATACCGTAATACGACAGTCTATTAATCCTGATGAATACCTAACATACCATGATACGACAGTCCATTAGTCCTGATAAATACCTCACATACTCTGATACGACACTCTATTAGTCTTGATCAACACTTGATATACTGTGATACGACATTCTATTAGTCCTAATGAACACCTGATATACTATGATACGACAGTACATTAGACCTGATGAATACCTCACATACTCTGATACGACACTCTATTAGTCTTGATCAACACTTGATATACTGTGATACGACATTCTATTAATCCTGATAAATACCTGACATACTGTAATACCAGAGTCGAATAGTCCTGATGAATACCTGACATAATGTGATACGACAATACATTTGTCTTGATGACAACCTGACATACTGTAATACCACAATCTATTAGTCCTGATGAATACCTGACACACTGTGTGATACGACATTATTTAAGTCCTGATCAACACATGACATAGTGTGATACGGCATTCTATTAGTCCTGATCAACACCTGAAATACTGTGATACGACAGTCTTGTAGTCCTGATGAACACCTGACATACGGTGATAGGATAGTCTACTAGTCCTAATGAATACCTGACATACTGTGATACAACATTCGGTTACTCCTGATGAACACATGATAATATAATGTGATACGACAGTCTATTGGTCCTGATTTAATACCTGACATACTGTGACACAACAATCTATTAGTCCTGATGAATACCAGACATACTGAGATAGGACATTCCATTAGTCCTGTTGAATTTCAGACATACTGTGAAACGACAGTTCAATAGTACTATTGAATAACTAGCATACTGTGATACGACAGTTCATTATTTCTGATGAACAGACAACATAGTGTGATACGACATTACATTAGTCCTGATGAATACCTGACATACTATGGTACGACATTATATTATTCCTGATGAACACCTTACGTACTGTGACACGACAGTCTATTAGTGCTGATGATTACCTGACATACTATGGTACGACATTATATTATTCCTGATGAGCACCTTACGTACTGTGGTACGATAGTCTAATAGTGCTGATAATTACCTGGTAAACTGTGATACGACATTCCATTAGTCCTTATGAATGCCTGACATACTGTGATACGTCAGTTTTATAGTCTAGATGAATACCTGAAATACTTTGATACGACAGTCTATTAGTCCTGATGAATTTCAGACATACTCTGAAATGACAGTTCAATAGTATTGTTGAATAACTAACATACTGTGATCCGACAGTCCATTAGTCCTTATGAATACCTCAAAAGCTGTGACACGACATGCTATTGGTCCTGATCAAAAACTGATATATTATAATACGTCATTATTTTAGTCCTGATGAATACCTCACATGTGATACGACAGTCTATTGGTCGTTATGAATAACTAACATAGTGTGATACTACAGTCCATTAGTCCTGGTTACTACCTAACATCCTGTTATACAATTGTCCAATAGCCCTGATGAACACATGATATAATTTGATACAACGGTCCAATAGTCCTGATAAGTACCTGAAATACCGTGATACGACATTCCATTAGTCCTGCTGAATACCTCACATATTGTGATACGACAGCCCATTAACTTGATGATCATATGACATACTGGGATACGACCGTAACGTAGTCCAAATGAATACCTGACATACTGTGATACAACAGTACATAAGTCTTGATGAGAACCTGACATGCTATGTCTAATAGTCTAATAGTTCCATTTGTCCAGATGAATACCTGACATATTTTTATATGATAATCTAATTATCCTGATAAATATACGAGACACCGTGACACGACAGTTTATCTGTCCTGATGAATACCCCAAATAGTATGATACGACAGTCCATTAGTCCTGGTGGATACCTAACATACTGTGATAAGATGGTCAAATATTCCTGATTAACACCTACCATACTGTGATATGACAGTCCATTAGCCCTGATGATCACATGACATACTGTGATATGGCAGTTCATTAGCCCTGATGATCACATGGCATACAGTGATACGAGGTTCCATTAATCCAGATGAATATCTGACGTACTGTAATACGACAGTCCATTATTAATGATCAGTACCTGACATATTATGATACGAAATTATATTAGTCCAGATGAATACCAGACATAGTGATACGACAGTCTTTTAGTCCTGATGAACACCTGACATACCGTGACACGACCGTAACGTAGTCCAGATGAATACCTGACATACAGTGATATAACAGTCAAATAGTCCTGATGAACACCAGACATGCTGTGATACGACAGTCTATTAGTCCTGATCAATACCACACATACTATGATATGACAGTACATTAGTCCTGATTAACACCAGGCTTACTGTGATATGACAGTCTATTAGTACTGATGAATACCTGACATACTGTGATAAAACAACTTATTAGTCCTGATGAGTACCATACATACTGTGATAGAACTACCATCTACAAAATACCAATCGTCACTAGAACTTATAAAGCTACCAACTACAAAATACCAAACGTCAGTACAACTTAGAAAGTTACGAAATACACAATACCAAAAGTCAGTACAACTTAGAAAATTACCAAATACAAAATACCAAACGTCTTTAAAAGTTACAAAGATAAAAAATACAAAATACCAAACGTCTGTAAAACTTAAAAACATAAAAAATACAAAATACCAAACGTCCGTACAACTTCTACAAGCTACAAAATATAAAATACCAAATGTCAATGAAACTTATAAACTTACCATATAAAAAATACCAAACGTCAATACAATTTAGAAAGTTACGAATTACATGTTAACAAACGACAGTACAACTTATAAAACTACCAACTACTAAATGCCAAAAGTCAGTACAACCTAAATACCTACCAAATACAAAATACCAAACATCAGTACATCTGACAAAGTTACTAACTACAAAATACCAAACGTCAGTACAACTAAAAAATTACCAACTATAATAAACAAACGTCAGTACAACTTATAAAACTACCACCTTCAAAATAAGAAAAGTCAGTACAACTTCAAAAGTTACCAAATAGAAAATACCAAAAGTCAGTACAACATCAAAAGTTACCAAATACAATATATCAAACGTCAGTATATCTCACAAAGTTACCAAATACAAAATACCAAACGTCCGTACAACTTAAAAAGTTACTAAGTACAAAATACCAAATGCTAGTACAACTTAAAAATTACCATCTAAAAAATACAAAAATCAAAACAACTTATAAAGCTACCAAGTACAAAATACCAAATATCAGTACAACTTACAAAATTACCAAGTACAAAATACGAAATATCAATACAAGTTAAAAAGTTATCAAGTACAAAATACCTAACGTCTGTAAAACTTACAAAGTTACAAAAATACAAAACACCAAACGTTAGTACATCTGACAAAGTTATAAAATACAAAAACAAAACTATCTGTACTACTTACAAAGTTAACAAGCACAAAAAACCAAACGTCAGTACAACTTATAAAACTACAACTACAAAATACCAATCCTCAGTACAACTCATAAAACTACCACCTACAAATCACCAAACGTCAGTACAACTTACAAACTTACAATATAAAAAATACCATACGTCCATACAACTTCTAAAGTTACCGAATAAAAAAAACGTACGTTCAACTTATAAAGTTACTAAATACACACAATACAAAAGGTCAGTATAACTTGCTAAATAGAAAATACCAAACGTAACTATAATATAAGAAGTTACGAAATATATAATACCAAACGTCAGTACAACTTACAAATTTACCAACTTCAAATACCAAACATCAGTACAACTTAGAAAGTTACGAATCAGGCAATACCAAACGTCATTACAACTTATAAAATTACCAAATTCAAAATACCAAACGTCAGTTCAACTTATAAACATATTAAATAGAAAATACCAAACGTCCGTACAACTTACAGAGTTACCAAGTAGAAAATTAAAACGTCAGAACAATTTACAAGTTTAACAAGTAAAAATTACCAAACGTCAATACAACTTACAAAGTTACCAAAAACAAAATACCAAACGTCAGTACTACTTACAAAGTTACAAAATACAGAATACCAAACGTAAGTACAATGTATAAAACTACCATCTACAAAATACCAATCGTCAGTACAACTTCTAAAGCTACCAACTACAAAATACCAAACGTCAGTACAACTTACAAAGTTAACAAATGCTAAATACAAAACGTCAGTAAACTTACACAGTTATCAAGTACAAAATACCAAACGTCAGAAAAACTTACAAAATTACCAACTACAAAATACCAGAAGTCAGTACAACTTAGAAAGTTACGAAATACACAATGCCAAACGTCAGTGCAACTTACAAAGTTGCCAAATACAAAATACCAAACGTCAGTACAACCTACAAAGTTATCAAATACAGAATACCAAGGATCAGTACAACTTATAAAGCCACCAAATATAAATTACCTAACGTCAGTACAACTTAATAAGTTACCAAATTAAAAATACCAAACGTCAGTACAACTTACAAAGTTAACAAATACTAAATACAAAACGTCAGTAAACTTACACAGTTATCAAGTACAAAATACCAAACGTCAGAACAACTTACAAAATTACCAACTATAAAATACCAAAAGTCAGTTCAACTTACAAAGTTATCAAATGCAGAATACTAGAAGTCAGCACAGCTTAGATAGTTACGAAATACACAATGCAAAAGGTCAGTACAACTTACAATCTTTCCAAATACAAAATACCAAACGTCAGTACAACTTACAAAGTTACCAAGTACAAAATACCAATCGTCATTACAACTGAAAATATGAAACTGATGTATCTTCACTCTACACTATTAATTTACCATTTATGTCAAAATAAAATACCAAAATTCAAAACAATTTATAAAATTACCTAATAGAAAGTAGGTTTAAACTTTTCTAGTTTAAACGTACTGTATTAGTTCATCATGTTGGACATTTGTTATCCAACTGAGAACTGATATACCGAGAAACTACAGTACTAATTGGTTATATATGTTGAGAACTGATATAGCTTGATACTACAATATTAATTGATCATGTATGACATTTGATTAATTAATATGAGAACTGTTATTGTTTGAATATACAGCATTAGTTCATCATATATATTTTCTATCCAATAGGGGAACTGATAAAGCTTCAAACTACAGTGTTGATGATCATGTATGACATTCATCTAATATCAAAACTTATGGAGCTTCACCCTACACCATTAGTTGATCGATTATGTGATTTGATATCTGAGAGCTGATCAAGCTTAAACCTCTATGACATTTTTTATATTAGATAAAAAGCCTTGAGGCTACTATATTAGTTGATCATGTATGAATTTTTTTTTATCTAATATAAGAACTGGTATAGCTTGAAACAACGCTATTAGTGTATCATGTATGATATTTATCATCTAATATAGAACTGTCATAGCTTGATACTATAGTATTAGTTAATCATGTATGACATTTGCTATCTAATATTAGAACTGATATAGCTTGATACTACAGATTAGTTCATCATGTATGGCATTTGTTATCTAATATGAGAACTGATCTAGCTTGAACCTACAGGATTTTGATCGTGTATGACATCTGCTATCTAATATTAGAACTGACATAGTTTTATACTACAGTATTAGTTCATCATGTATGGCATTTGTTATCTAACAGAAGGAGTAATATAGTTTGAAATTATAGAATTAGTTCACCCTTTTGCTCTAATGTGAGAACTGATATGCTTTGAAACTATAATATTAGTTCATCAGTTACACTTTTTATCTAATGTGAGAACTGACTTAGCTTGAAACTACAGTATTAAGTCATTATATATGATTTTTGTTATCTATTATGAGAATTTATATAGTTTGAAACTACACTATTACTTCATCAAATATTTCATTTTCATCTAATATAAGAATTAATATAGCTTGAAACTACAGTATTAGTTCATTATGTATGACATTTGTTATTTAATATGAGAACTGATATAGCTTCATCCTACACTATTAGTTGGTCAATTATGTGAATTGGTAGCTGACTACTAATCTAACTTGAACCCTCAGTATTAGTTGATCATGTGTGACTTTCATCTAATATGAAACTGACATAGCTTCACCATACACTATTATTTGATCAAATATTTCATTTTTTATCTAATTTGAGATTTGATATAGCATAAAACTACAGTACTAGTTGATCATGTATGTCATTTATCATTGAATATGAGAACTTATATTGTTTGAAACTACAGAATTAGTTCATCATCTATGGCATTTTTTATCTGATATGAGAAGTGACATAGCTTAAAACTACGGTATTAGTTCATTATGTATGACATTTGTTATCTAATACGAAAATTGATATAGTTTAATGCTACACTATCAGTTGATCCTCTATGACATTTGTTATCTAATATAAGAACTGATATAGATTAAAACTACATTATTAGTTCATTATGTATGACATTTGTTGTCTAATATGAAAATTGATCTAGCTTGATTCTACAGTATTAATCAATCATGTTTGACGTTCCTTATCAAATCTGAGAACTGATATAGCTTGAAACTAGACTATTAGCAGCTCGTTTATAACATTTGTCATTGAATATAAGAACGTATATAGCTTCATACTACAGTATTAGTTGATCATGTATGACATTCATCTAATATCTGAAATGATATATCTTCACCCTACACTATTAGTTGATCATTTATGTGATTTTGTATTTCAGAACTGATCTGACTTGAAACTACACTATTAGTTGATCATGTATGACATTTGTTCTTTAATATGATAACTGATATAGCTTGATACTACAGTATTAGTTGATTATGTATGGCATTTGTTATCTAATATGAGAACTGATATTGATTGAAACTACAGTTTTATATTACCAAGTGTGACATTTCTCAACTAATATGAATACTGATATAACTTGAAGATATAGTTTTAGTTGATCATGTGTGACATTTGTTATCTAATATAAGAACTGATATTGATTGAAACTACAGTTTTATATTACCAAGTGTGACATTTCTCAACTAATATGAATACTGATATAACTTGAAGATATAGTTTTAGTTGATCATGTGTGACACTTGTTATCTAATATGAACAAATATGTTCTATGTTTCAAGCATTTAACAAAAGTCACTTCAAGAAATCCAACTTAATTTATTTTATTGACTCCAAAAATCAAAGAAAAATGTATGTCGTTATTATATATCCGTATTTACACATGTTTAAAATTGTTTTTTTCGAATCTCATAAGCATAACAAGGAAAAGTACTATACACTGTATAATGTAGGTTATGCACAAATAATGTGCTTTTAATCATTATTTTTACTAACTTTATCTATAATAGATTTATTATGAGTACAAGTAATGCAAAATTAATCTGGATTTTTAACAAAATGGATAATTTTCCCTACATGTATTTAGTATTGATAATTCCAGAACTCTGCCAAGTAATGATAAGCTCTAACTTGTGCATTTTTAAAACTAATATTCACACATTACAACAAATAACAATTAATTATAAATAAACTGTTATTACAACCTCATCTTACTAAGTTATTTCCAGACACTTCACCTCCTTAAATTTAACAACAGCATCTCCTTAATGTTTGACAATAAAATCATGTACTTATTAAACTCTTATCAAAATATTCTCTTACTAAGTTATTTCCAGACACTTCACCTCCTTAAATTTAACAACAGCATCTGCTTAATGTTTGACAATAAAATCATGTACTTATTAAACTCTTATCAAAATATTCTCTTACTAAGCTATGTCCAGACACCTCACCTTCTAACTCTTAAAGTCTGTCCAAAATTGTCATGTTATCAAAATCTATTTACTCAATCCATTTTCCTAAACTTTGTTTATAAATTACTATCTTTTTAAAGTACATCCTCACTGTCGATGTTTTTCTTACAACTTGTCCATAATTTCTATTTTCTTTAACTTTTTTTTACAAACTATATACTCAACACTTCCCACGCTCAGCCCAGAAAATTCTTTCTTTTCATGTTATACCTACTAAGCCTCATTATCCTGAACTCCATGACCAACCCTGTTATTTTTTAAATCATCCCAAGGTATTCAATTTTTCAAATATGTCCACACTACTATATTATTTTATACTCTCTCGTAAACAACATCCCATTTGTAAATTCTATCTACAATACTCTGTTTTAAACTCTGTCTACTAAACTTCGCTTTCTTTATTCTTGTCAAGACATCCTTGTTTCTCAATCTCTGTCGTTAGCAACACTAACTTACCAATTATGCTCCTAATATCCTTTTTCCTAAAATCTGTCCACAGTACTCATTAAAACTCCGCCTACAAATACCTTTTCTACTTGAGCGTTGATCACATCACTTGTTCTTTTCATGTTCTTGACAAAACTTCATTTTAAACTCTGCTCGTAATCTTTTTCTTTTTTAATTGAATCAACAATACCCGTTATTTTCAGGCTGTGTGTAACATTATTTTTTCTGAATTTCTACACAAAATATTCCATCCCTATATATTATTTCCACAATACTGTTGTTATTGTGAATTCTACTTTTTTTTTTCTTAGATTGTATATGCTATCCCTTTCTGCTCACAATACTCTTTTTGTTTTAATTAAATTTATTGCTTTTCACCTACAGGATCAATTTCACAAGCCCCTTTCTAAAAGCTAAAATTCACTGTTTGTGGGCTCATAATCTTAATCATGTAAGATAGTATACCACAAAAAACTAAATGGAGAATGATCTTATGTGACTTGCTGGTATAATGATTACTCATTACTAGGAAAGAACGTTATAGAAACTGGGAAGTCAGATTGAAATATTCATAAAATATATTTTGGAAACACTAGCAGTAATTAAAACTGTAGAAATGTAACACATGTAAATTGGATAATTACAATGACTTTCAGTCTTCCTGGGAACGTTCATCTCACGTCACTAAGTTTTTGAAACTATAAGGTTGAAAGAAACAAGCTTCATTTTGTGTAAACTGCTCTACGCTTGAAACAATATTGTATCAACATTGTTTTATCATATAAACAAATTACTGTTAAGGCGTTTTAATGTAAACTGCTCTACATTTGAAACAATATTGTATCAACATTGCTTTATCATATAAACAAATTAAAGTTATGGCGTTTTCTGTAAACTGCTCTAAACTTAAAACAATATTCATCTATCATATAAACAAATTAATGTTAAGGCGTTTTGAGTATTTCAACTGTTTTGATCATAAAAACAAACACAAAATTGCTATGGGAACAGATTCAGCACCCGATTATCTCCTTTTTTTAACTACGATAACAAGTCCAGAAATTGACTACCTCCTTTTCTTTTTAACGTAACTACCGCAAAAGATCCAGCAACCGGCTATTTTCCTTCTCTATCTAACTACAGGAACAGATCCAGAAACCAACTATCTACATTCTTTATACAAATACCGCAAAAGATCCAGCAAACGGCTATTTCCATTCTTTATACAACTACGGGAACAGATCTAGGAACCAATTGTCTCCTTTCTTTATCTAACTAAGGGAACAGATCCAGAAACCAACTATCTACATTATTTATACAAACACCGCAAAAGATCCAGCAAACTGATATTTCCATTCTTTATCTAACTAAGGGAACAGATCCAAGAACCAACTGTCTCCTTTCTTTATCTAACTAAGGGAAGAGATCCAGAAACCAACTGTCTCCTTTCTTTATCTAACTAAGGGAACAGATCCAAGAACCAACTGTCTCTTTTCTTTATCTAACTAAGGGAACAGATCCAGTAACCAACTATCTCCTTTCTTTATACAACTACCGCAAAAGTTCCAGCAACCGGCTATTTCCATTCTTTATACAACTACGGGAACAGATCTAGGAACCGACTGTCTCCTTTCTTTATCTAACTAACGGGAACAGATCTAGAACCAACTATCTCCATTTTTTATCTAACTAAGGGAACAGATTTAGGAATCAACTGGCTCCTTTCTTTATCTAACTAAGGGAACAGATTCAGGAACCAACTATCTCCTTTCTTTATCTAACTAAGGTAACAGATCCAGGAACCAACTATTTCCTTTCTTTATCTAACTAAGGTAACAGATCCAGGAACCAACTATCTCCTTTCTTTATCTAACTAAGGGAACAGATTTAGGAATCAACTGTCTCCTTTTTTATCTAACTAAGGTAACAGATCCAGGAACCAACTATCTCCTTTCTTTATCTAATTACGGGAACGGATCCAGGAACCAACTATCTCCATTTTTTATCTAACTAAGGGAACGGATCCAGGAACCAACTATCTCCTTTCTTTATCTAACTAAGGGAACAGATTCAGGAACCAACTATCCCCTTTCTTTATCTAATTACGGGAACGGATCCAGGAACCAACTATCTCTTTTCTTTATCTAACTAAGGGATCAGATCTAGGAACCAACTATCTCCTTTCTTTATCTAACTAAGGGAAGAGATCCAGGAACCAACTATCTCCTTTCTTTATCTAATTACGGGAACGGATCCAGGAACCAACTATCTCCATTTTTTATCTAACTAAGGGATCAGATCCAGGAACCAACTATTTCCTTTCTTTATCTAATTACGGGAACAGATCCAAGAGCCAACTATCTCCATTCTTCTTCTTTTTTCCTTTTTTTTACTACCACAATAGATCCAGGAACTGTGAGATTGCTTTGTGGGCACATCCTTAGTTCAAAGTCCTGTTTCACTGTTGTAACATCTTGGAATGTTGAGATTCAGACCCTCGGAATCTGCCCTTTCTTCATTCTGGTCTTCATCTTCAATGCTCAGTTCATATGTAAAATCATTATCATCAAAGCATTCTGGATCATAGTTAGGCAGCGCCAGTGGAACTTGAGAGTCTGTGTGTTTCGGACTACGGGTCTCCATGCGGTGCACCTGTAACTTGGGTCCCCAGTTTTCCGTCGGCTGAATTAGTATCTTTATACGCTTTAAAATAAGATATTAATAAATACTACTTAAAAAAGTGGATATAAAAGTTTTTCTATAGAATATTTCTTCACTGTTAATAACAAATATGAAATAGGAAAAAACGTGTGAATTATAATTCCTTTCTTCAAAACAAAACGCTAGATTTACAAACACCACCAAAAATAACATAGAAACTTTTAAACATTTTTCCAAATAATAATATTACAGACAATTCTTAGTCCCCACCAACAATAATATAGAAACCTTTAAAGTTTCTATAAAATAATAGTTGTTACTCAAACAAGTTCACTTACTAAACACTATGTACTGGTTACATAAGAATAACTTAGGGTGTAGTAGTCAAAAATACATGAATATTATATAAAATCACTGCTTTATTGACGAAGACATACTTATCTCCAACATAACACATATATAATATAATCTTAAAATAATTTCAGCAATGTTCTTCCTTAAAGAAGAAAATATATAACTAGGACTTTGTTGGAGTTAATGAAAAAAATATACATTTTACTTAACAAAACCAAACTTAACAACGTTCTTACCACAAGAACAGGTCCTTCAGCTCTACAGATCTTAAAACCAGCCACGAGAGGAATGACCGACACTGAAAACATGGACAAAGCCCAACCAACACCTGTCGCCCAGTCTGGATATATGTAATCGCCATATTGAGTTGGGTGGATATCAACCCAAGAAAATATTAGAATAGCCTAAGAAAATGATACGTTTAAATCAATATTATTAGATGGAAGCGTTTCGCAGTAGTACATTTTATTCTATTTAATCAGGAAAACCATCAGATGTAAAAATGAGTCTAGTTTTAATAAATTCTCAAAATAAAAGTCGATGTAAAACTCACTCTATGAGCACAAAAATGGTTATATAAGATATGCGTTAGTACATTTGAATAGACTTTTGTTTTTAAAACCTTTTGCACCATACTTATTTCCTCACATTTACCAATTCGACAATATTCTTGTTACAAATCATCAGTTCATTAATATAGCTAATTTTCACATCACTCTTTATTCTCCTGCACAAGAAAAGTCAACTATTTGAAAACGCTAAGGATTTATAAACAGATAGTCAACACTAATACGTGGTCTACGACAGGAACTTAACCAGAGGTTACGAACAGAACAAGTTAAGGTCCTTTCCTAGACCACATAGTAGCGTTGACCAGTTGTTTATAAGTCCCATATTTTGTTTATAATCATTGTTTACGCTCTTTCTCCAACTTTAAAATTCTTTCAACAGCCAAACATGATACTGATCTTCTAATAAAAGAAACATTATACATTAAACTCTTCTCCCGTCCCTAAATAACACACAGTCTTCACTTGATTTAAACATATTATAATTTAACTATTTCATTTGTGCCACATTTTTTATTTTCTCGTGTTATATTTGTATATTCAAATTGTTTGTTTATATATATATATTTCTGTTGTAATTACAAATATTGTTTGTTTGTTTTGTACCTCTAGATTACTGATGATGGAATTATGATGATTCCGAAACGTTTAATAAATGCTTCCTATTATCACGTTCGTGTTTTCTTTATCATTAAGTTTAGTTTTCCAAAAATGAGTCGTTTGTGAGAAGTTTTACTGTGGTCGTTTTGTTTTTGAATTTTGTGCAAAGCTACACGAGGGCTATCTGCGCTAGCCGTCCCTAATTTAGCAGTGTAAGACTAAGGAGAAGGCAGCTAGTCATCACCACCCACCGACAACTCTTGGGCTACTCGTTTACCAACGAATAGTGGGATTGACCGTCACATAATAAGGACCTCACGGCTGAAAGGGCGAGCATGTTTGATGGGACGGGAATTCGAACTCGCGACCAACAGATTGCGAGTCGAGCGCCCTTAACCACCTGGCCCTGCCGGGCCACTACTGTGGTTGACCTGTCATCATTCTCCGTAAAGACATCATAACACTGGAAACCGTAAGGCCACCGGAATATCTCAATAGAATTAATGAAACAGAAGTGTTTCCTTACAATGATAGAGAATGGAGTCACGAACTTCCATATAAACCTCCAGTACTGGTAGTGGTACGGGTAGTGACCAAGCATCACTCTGACGTCATCAAGGAAGCGTTCGATACCTTTAGAAACAAAAATAATTTAATGACAACTAGATGCGTTGGTGTTCAAGCTTTGAAATTTCTTATTGTTTAGTTTCAATGTAAGTCAAAGCTGATTTAGTTAGTGTTGCCTGTAAGCAATTAACAGTGAGCTTCGTAACTTCGAACTTATTGTCACGTTTTCGACAGTTTCCAGCAGAAACAGAAATACAGACATTATTGATGTGTTTACTTATATTGAGCTGCCAGTTTAAAATGTATCCTGAAACCAATAAGCTTACTATACAACCAGCCAATCACGATAGCTTATTATACAACTAGCCAATCACAATAGGCTTACCATACAACCAGTCAATCACAATAATCTTACCATACAACCAGCCAATCACAATTATTTCGATGAAACCAATGGAAAGAGCAGAAAAACTTGCACAATAGTTGTCGAGTAGTTGAAGTACGTACATACCACCCTATGAAAATAAAAACGATGAATCTCAAACTTTAACTTAAATCAAATTACTCATATATAAAATTATATAACTGATGTCAGATCAAACAATATACAAAATATTCAATTTCTCCAAATATTAAGCGAACTTGAATTTTCATTTGGTTTCTAAAACTAAATCAACTTTTCAAAAAAGAAAGAAATAACGAACCTCGGTGCAGATTATTAATCCGATTAAAAACATGACAGAGCATATCAGTCCCAGAACATAAGGCTTCTTACGTCTAAGTCTGTATGGCCAAGTGTCCACAACCGTTGTCACAACAGTCTCAATCAAGGTAAACTATTTAGAGAAAGAATTAGAAATCTGAAAATAAACTTTAGGTTTAAGAGCTTGAACCGAACAAAAATGGAGAACAAGAAAGATATGTGAGTTTGATAGAAAGTTTATCAAAAAACCAGAAGATAAGAAGAAAATATCTCACTTCAATCAACACTACTGATGTATCAGAAGACAATTTTCCTTAGAAAATATCAATAAACTCTTACGAGAGTTAAGTAAAATATATCGTTTTTATGTGGATGTAATGACTGTTTTCAAACATGGATAAATGAAAGTAAACAAATCAACTTCATATTTAGATCACGTATTTATAAGTTTGTTTGCTCTACCCACCATGCAGACACACCGCTGTGCCACTGAGATGCCGTATTTATAAGACAAATTAGAAAATAAAATTTATATGAAGCAATTAAAAATATAACAATAACAAGTCATTACTGTATAGAATCAAAAGTAAATATTTATGGAAATCAAAAAGTAATTATTAAACATTATAACAAAACTTAAGTAAAATACATTTGGAATATATATATATATATATATAATGCAATAATGAAATATTTATGGAAATATTAATTAAAGAAACGAAAAACTCAATTCAATATATAAGTTGTTATACAACAAATCAATTGACAAAACGAGAAGTATAATACCAGAAAAATATCCCTTTGATAAATATCATGAATGTAGCTTTAAAGATTATAAAGATAAACATAAATAGTATAAAAAAACATTTATAAAATGTAACAAAACAATGTAATTTTATTAATAGGCGAATTGATAAAGAAAATAAGGGGAATAATATAACCTGATTTTCACAGGGTGACAGACGAAATGAAAATGAAATAATAAGAAATTGAGCAAATACATTTGTTAATAACAGAAATAATTATAAAACAAATTGGTAATGAACCATGTCAAACATTTAATAGAGAAAGAAACGGTAATTTCATGTTCCTTTTCTCTTCTTTTCTCACACAAACTATTTGAGTCCTTAAATAATGATAAGAAAACAACGAGTTTGTATATAGAGTAGGCATTTAATACAGTATAATATCTAATATTTAGATAAAATGAAAATTCTACTGATATGAGGCATTGCACTAAAATGGTTTAATTTTTACTTATATAAAAATAACTTTACTGATAAAAATATAACAAACCGTGACAATGATCTGTACTAGAACAAGAGAATAATGAAGATTTCAATCAGTTACTCACATTTTTCCAATTCAAGCGAAAGCGATCTTCATATATTACTAACTACTGAGTACGTTATATAGCTTTTCTATGCTAGTGCTGACGAAACTTACCTGCGTACCCATCCCTAGGGTCATCAGCATAAAGAAAAACAGGAACGACCATAACGGGGACACAGGGAGACGAGCTACTGCTTCTGGGTAAGCAATGAATGCCAGACCAGCACCTACAACAGAAACATCTATAATTTTACATTTATATCTTCAATATACTACTGAAGATTGGTCACTATCCACGGTAAAAATCTGCATACCCTCGGCTAGGTCTTGGCCATCCTCCTTGTGGTGACTACACATAATGAAAGCACTAGCCTTCTGGTTGCGATGTTGTAATTCACAGGGCAATTAGTTCCTAATCATGACTACTTTTGGAAGGGTCAGATTTTGGGACTTTCTAAAGTGTAATTCTCCTCTTCAGTGATTATGAAAATGCACAAAAATATATGGCATTTTGAAATACCTCATATCTGTATTCTTGAACCGTATTGGTTAAGCAAGGGAGAGAATGGCTCCGACATAGTAAATACTGAGTATCTCCTAATGATTGCAATGATCATCATTTACTTGTTTGCTTATAGTCATGTGTATAGACATGTGTCATTAAAACGTCATGGAAACAGTTATTTATAAACAGAACTGATTCTACCTTGTGCAGCCACTTCAGATACTGGAACTTCCAATTCGTGAGCCATGAAACCAACAATACTAAAGATGACAAAACCGGCGAAAAAGCTGGTTCCACAATTTCCAAAGGTGATGATCAATGAGTCCCTAAAATAAAAGCACTATCTGTAATACCTAGTTTTAAAGTTGAACTACTTAACAATAAATGAAAGGAGCATTCTTGTTGTTATGGCCTGAGAAGGATGTTAGATTGTAGCCTTTTAATCACCAGTAATAGCCTGAAAAAGATTCGGTATTTGAATAACATCTACCTCCCCAAATCAAATTACTTCCCCTTCCCCTACATTACATTTACCTTTCCTACATCATATTTACTTACAGTACATGACATTCAATTCCCCTACATCAAGTTTACCTCTCCTACATCACATTTACTTTCTTCATGTCATAGTTACTTCTCCTACATCACTTTACCTCCATTAAATCACATTTACTTCTCCTACAACACATTTACCTCTTCTACTATACATTCACTTCCCCTACATGACATTTACCTGTCCTATATAACATTTACCTCCCCTACGTCACATTCATCTACCCTACATCACATTTTCTTCCCCTCCATCATATTTACCTCTTATAGATGACATTTACCTCCCTTACAGTTCCTATACTTCTCCTACATTATATTTTCCTTTTCCACATGACATTTACCTCCCCTACATCACATTTTCTTCCCCTCCATCATATTTACCTCTCATAGATGACATTTACTTCCCTTATAGTTCCTATACTTCTCCTACATTATATTTTCCTTTTCCACATGACATTTACCTCCCCTACATCACATTTCCTCTCTTACATGACACTTAGCTCCCCTGAATCACATTACCTCCCCTACATACCTCATATTCAACTCCACTACATGATATTTAACTCCCCTACATCCCATTACCTCTACGACATCACATTTACTTCCCCTATATCACATTTACCTCTCTACATCAGATTTTCCACTCCTACTTGACACTTATGTCCCTTAATTCAGATTTACCTCTCCTATATCACGTTTACCTCCCTTCATGACATTTACCTCCCCTAAATACCAGTTACTTCTAATATATAACATTTACCTCTCCAACATCACATTTACCTCTGCTATATAATATTCACCTCTCTTATATCCCATTTATCTATCCTTACTCACATTTACTTCCCCTACATCACATTTACTCTATATTCCCTTACACCACATTTAACTCCCTACATTACATTTACCTCTCCTACATGACACTTACGTCCCCTAAATCATATTTACTTCCCCTACATATCATTGACCTCTACTATATCACATTTACCTCTACTACATTACATTAACTTTTCCTACATCACATTTACTTCT
>NW_013671388.1:38788-40732 GCF_000517525.1 Limulus polyphemus | reverse complement strand
TCCCTTCATGACATTTACCTCCCCTAAATACCAGTTGCCTCTCCTAGATAACATTTACCTCCCCTATATCTATTTACTTCTCCTACATGACACTTACCTCCCCTACATTACATATATCTCCACCTACACATATTACTTCCCTACATGACATTTACTTCTCCTACATCACATTTCCCTGCCCTCATCACATTTGCCTCTCCTAGATAACATTTACCTCCCCTATATCTATTTACTTCTCCTACATGACACTTACCTCCCCTACTTTACATATATCTCCACCTACACATATTACTTCCCTACATGACATTTACTTCTCCTACATCATATTTTTTCCCAACTAGACATTTATCTCCTATACATGACATTTAACTTCCCTACATCAAGTTTACCTCTCCTACATCACATCTACCTCGTCTACATCGCAATTAGCACCCCTACATCACATGTAAATCTTACATCATACTTACCTTCCCTAAGGGACATCTACCTCCAGAACATCATATTTACTTCCCCTATATGACACTTACCTCTCCTGTCTCACATTTACCTACCCTATAGGCATTTACCTCCTCTATATCACCTCTTTTACATCACATTTAACTACTCTACACCACAACTATCACCCCTACACAACATTTACCTCCCATACGTATATTCAATTCCCTACATCACGTTTACCTCCCCTACACCACAACTATCGCCCCTACATAAAATTTACCTCCTCTACATCACATTTAATTCCCCTACATCACGTTTACCTCTTCAACATTACATTTACCTACCCTACACCACAACTATCGCCCCTACACAACATTTACCTCCCATACATATATTCAATTCCCTACATCACATTTACCTCCCCCTACACCATAACTATCACCCCTACACAACATTTACCTCCCATACATATATTCAATTCCCTACATCACGTTTACCTCCCCTACATCACATTTACCTCTCCTACATCACATTTATCTTTTCTATATAATATTTACCTCTTCTACTTTGCATTTACCTCCCCTATATCACATTTACCTCCCCTACAACACCTTTACCTGTTCTATATCACAGTTATTTCAGCTACATCACATTTACCTCTCCTATATGACATTTACCTCCCACACCTCCCCTACATCACACTTACTTCCCCTATATCACATTTACCTGCTATACTTCCCCTACACCACATTTACCTCCTCTATATCACATTTACTTTCCCTATATCACATTTATCTCTCCTACATCACATTTACTTCCCATACATGACATTTACCTATCATAGGGGAGGTAAATGTAAGGTAGGGGAGGTAAATGTGTTGTAGAAAAGATAAATGTGAGATATGAGAGGTAAATGGGTTGTAGAAAAGATAAATGTGAAGAGATATACTGAATAAAGGTTTTCACTGGAAGAAATGTTCAACTCCAGACGTGGTACCTTTAAAATATGTACTCACAATTAGTGAGTTTCTAAATAATGCAAGGACGTGAAATCTGTATATTTTTTCAAAACACGTCTCTAACCAATAATGTAAGAGAGGTAAATGTCATTAAGGGGAGGTAAATGCGATATAGGAGAGGTAATTGTGATGTTGGACAGGTAAATATGTAGTATAAATATGATGTAGGGGAGGTACATGGGAGGTAAATTTGATGTAGGAGAGATAAGTGTCATCTAATAACAATACTTTCTTGTTTAAAAGAACTGTTATAAATCACACATGAATAACAATGCTTTCTTGTTTAAAAGAACTGTTATAAATCACACATGAATAACAATGCTTTCTTGTTTAAAAGAACTGTTATAAATCACACATGGATAACAATGCTTTCTTGTTTAAAAGAACTGTTATAAATCACACGTGAATAACAATATTTTCTTGTTTAAAAGAACTGTTATAAATCACACATGGATAACAATGCTTTCTTGTTTAAAAGAACTGTTAT
>NW_013671388.1:36917-37903 GCF_000517525.1 Limulus polyphemus | reverse complement strand
CTACTATATCACATTTACCTCTACTACATTACATTAACTTTTCCTACATCACATTTACTTCTACTACATGATAAGTACCTCCCCCTACATGATATATAACTATCCTACATATCATTGACCTCTACTATATCCCATTTACCTCTCTTACATCACATTTACCTCTACTATATAATATTCACCTCTCCTATATCCCATTTATCTATCCTTACTCACATTTACTTCCCCTACATCACATTTACTCTATATTCCCTTACACCACATTTAACTCCCTATATCACATTTACCTCTCCTACATGACACTTACGTCCCCTAAATCATATTTACTTCCCCTACATATCATTGACCTCTACTATATCACATTTACTTCTCTTACATCACATTTACCTCTACTACATTACATTAACTTTTCCTACATTACATTTACCTTTTGTGCATCACATTTACCTACCCAAAGTCATATTTACCTCTCTTACATCACATTTACCTCTACTACATTACATTAACTTTTCCTACATTACATTTACCTTTTGTGCATCACATATACCTACCCAAATTCATATTTACCTTCTCTACATCACATTTACTTCCCCTACATCATAGTTACTTCCCTACACGATATTTACTTCCCCTACATCATAGTTACTTCCCTACACGATATTTACCTCTTCTACATGACATTTACTTCTCCTACATCACATTTCCCTGCCCTCATCACATTTGCCTCTCCTAGATAACATTTACCTCTCCTATATCTATTTACTTCTCCTACATGACACTTACCTCCCCTACTTTACATATATCTCCACCTACACATATTACTTCCCTACATGACACTTACCTCCCCTACTTTACATATATCTCCACCTACACATATTACTTCCCTACATGACATTTACTTCTCCTACATCACGTTTCCCTGCCCTCATCACATTTGCCTCTCCTAGATAACATTTACCTCCCCTATATCTATTTACTTCTCCTACATC
>NW_013671388.1:29792-35981 GCF_000517525.1 Limulus polyphemus | reverse complement strand
ACACATGGATAACAATGCAATCTTGTTTAAAAGAACTGTTATAAATACACATGGATAACAATGCTTTCTTGTTTAAAAGAACTGTTATAAATCACACATAGATAACAATGCTTTCTTGTTTAAAAGAACTACTATAAATTACACATGGATAACAATGCTTTCTTGTTTAAAAGAACTACTATAAATTACACATGGATAACAATGCAATCTTGTTTAAAATACTTTTATAATTTACTCACGAACTACCACGAACCTGAAACAGTTGTTATGAAAACGATTGTAACTAGCCAATGTAATCAGTCCACCCCAGCACGGGGACAACGAAAAAAAAATCTGCATAGCTGCATCGGCCCAGACCTGAAAGTTAAACACACGCTTTACAAGATAACTACTCAATGTACTTTATGACATATGTTCGTCACGACAATGTAACATAATCAATGTACTGTGTGACACGTGATCGTCACAGTGCATTGATTATGTTAACTTTGTATTGACAAGCATATATCACACAGTACATTGATTATGTAACATCGTCGTGACGATCACGTGTCACACAGTACATTGATTATATAACATTGCCGTGACGATTACGTGTTACACAGTGCATTGATTATGTAACTTTGTATTGACAAGCATATGTCACACAGTACATTGATTATGTAACATCGTCCGATGTTACATAATCAATGTACTGTGTGATATATGCTTGTCAATACAAAGTTACATAATCAATGCACTGTGTAACACGTAATCGTCACGGCAATGTTATATAATCAATGTATTGTGTGAAACGTGATCGTCACGATAATGTTGCATAATTAATGTACTTTGTGACACACATTGTTTTAGTAAAATTATTTAACATTGCTAACTAAAGAACCATCAGGTCCGTAGGGAAAGGGAGTTCTTCTATAGGAAGTAGAGTTTTCTTATTTCTTAGTCTAGGAAAGGGTCGGGTTTTAGCGTTTTCAATCCGATTTCATTTTCGTCAAAAATTATTTTTCGACATCCCAATTTAAATTGATACCTGTTCATCCTTGAAAACGTAAAACAACTAATCACTGAACAGAACATTATAACTAGGATAAGGCGTGTAGTTGTACCTGAAGCATATGATAAACACATTTTCATTTTTTCAACTTTTAAAATATTCCATACAGGATACCTTAAAAACACGTTACTCAAGTCAATCGTATTGACCGTTATGTAAAATAAGTTACTTGTGATATTCTAATGGTTATCTTCGTTAAAATGCTACGTTATATAGCACTAAGTACTAAAGGAATCCGATAACAATAGCTGGTTTAACTTTGGTCCTCACTACCACAAACACTTCTAAGAACATCCTTGAAAACGGCAACAGCCAAATCGTAGGATATAAACTAAGTGGTATTAGTGTAAACAATGAGTAATTACACTTAAGTTCTCTTACAGGTTATTAACCTTGATAAAGGTTATATACTAATGGGTATTTACTATCAGTATAAATAATTAGATTTTAATCACCTAATACGATGAAAAAGTTTATATGTCATGTTAGCAGGGACTTAGCTTTCATAGTTTGGGGATTTTTTCATTACTCAAGAATAAACTACATTCTAGCCTTCTTGGAAATCACATAACTGACCTTAGCTTCCTTCAGTCGATGCCATTCTGGAGTAAGATAAAACATCACCCCCTCAGAAGCTCCCGGTAGAGTAGCTCCTCGGATTAACAGAATGACTAATATGACGTAAGGAAATAGTGCTGTGAAGTAGACAACCTGTTATCGAAAACGTTGAAAATATTTAGAAAAAAGCTACTGCAGCTCTTATGTTCCAAATCAACACATTTTTTTTAGTAAAACATACGAATACGGAAACAACACCTTGCTTTCACTGTTAACCGGTTCAAACAATGCTGCTTTACCAACTTACAGTAAGTTAAAATACCTTTCCTACTGCTTTACCAACTTACAGTAAGTTAAAATACCTTTCCTACTGCTTTACCAACTTACAGTAAGTTAAAATACCTTTCCTACTGCTTTACCAACTTACAGTAAGTTAAAATACCTTTCCTATACTCTTTACACCTTTGAAGAGGCAAAGAAAGATGATGATCCAGCAAACCAAGAGACATAAGGCCAGCTGCCACTTGATTCCTCCGAGGTCATGAAGTCCGCTGGTCAGTTCCAGAACGAAATTGCTGCAGAAAACGAAGCACGGTTTAACATCTCAAATACAGAAACCTCGCTAACATTAGATAACTTTGGGACCAAATAACTGGTATATTGTAATGTCCACTCACTGGAAGTATTCATCACTTGCCATCTTCGTGTTATCTGTAGAGTTGGACACGATTAACCATTCTTCAGGGCTAACCATTTCTCTGAATATACACGTGCCATTCGCCAGGACTTTTCCTCTATGGACTGTACAATTCTTGGTGTCAAACTTTCGACAAGCTACAAAAAAATACTGATTCATTAGGTAAACCTAAACACAGAAAATCAAAAATATTTACTTTTTAATAAAGCTAGATACTGTTACATATCTATATACCGCCAAAACATTATTAAACTCTTATTGTTTAGCTCGCAAACCAAGTTCAACAGTTCTACATATCTAGATACCATCAAAACAGTATTAAACTCTTATTGTTTAATTGTTTAATCGTAAACCAAGTTCAACAGTTCTACATATCTAGATACCATCAAAACATTATTAAACTCTTATTGTTTAACTGTTTAATCGTAAACCAAGTTCAACAGTTTTACATATTTGGATACCGTCAAACTATGAATAATTAACATATGTCTTTATATCAATAATGTCATCAATAATTAACATAATTCTCAGTTATTTAAAACGTTACACTGAGCAAGATTCTATTATTTATTTGTATAACTGATATTTACCCTTCCCATCACTTTCACTGTTTTAACAATATTTTCCTATTTATAATCCCCCATTCTTTAAACATGTGTAGTTTCTACGTACCATTTGTAATTTTTACATGTTTATACACTGAGCAAGTTTCTCTCGTTTATTTCTAAGCGCTAAAGAGAGGATGAAACGTGTTATAATTTTCATAGCTCGCTCTGACTACATGTACTGTCTACATGATAAAATACTTATGTAAAACGAATATATTAGGAAGGGGATCTTCCATCATCAGAGTGATTTTTTAAGTACAAAAACTAATTATATCCCGAATAAAAGTTTTAAAACTATTCAGATGAGATGTTCAGAACGAAACGGGATTTTTGCTTTGTAGCACACTAATCATATCTGAATACAATCAATAAACGTATTTCGACAGTGAATAGAGATGGACACATGGGCGTCCGCAGAAATTTTTACAGGGAGGGCAAACTAGTGGGAAATTGTGAATTGGAAAAAATTCATATACATATGCTGAATGAGGCCCGGCATGGCCAGGTGGTTAAGGCGGCGACCCTCAGATTGCGAGTCGAGGTTTCTAAAGCTGTTTCTTACGTCAAGGATGCAACCCACTTGACAGCCTTCCCTCTTTGAAAGGACGAGCATGTTTGGTGTGACGGGGATTCGAACCCTTTTTTTTTTCATTTCTCATAGTCCTTGCGGACCGTTGAGCCGATGGCAGAGCAAGATCTGCCATCTGCTGTTTGAATACAAGAAGGGAAACAACGACCTCTGTAGCCACAAAGAATATCAAAGAAGTTTATGGAAATGTTTTGAACGTTCGTAAGTGTCAACGATGGTTCAGCAAATTTCGTTCAGGTGATTTAAGCCTTAAAAACTGTGATGGCAGGGGCCGACATGTTGGAATTGATATTGATGCTTGTTGAGTCTAACCCAAGGCAACACACTCGTGAAATGGCCCTGAAATTGCGCGTCTCTCATGAAACGATACGTAAACATCTAAGGAATATGGAAAAACTCCATAAAGAAGGTGTTTGGATGCCTCACGAACTTTTCGATGATCATCGTTTCCAACGTGTGAATGTTGCTTTGTCTCTTCTGGCGCGTAATGCACGTGAACCATTTTTTGCACAGAATTGTCACCGGTGATGAAAAATGGATTCTCTCTATACGAATATTAAACACCAAAAACGCTGGACTCCATCCGCAGAAAGTGATGCTTTGCATTTGGTGGGATATCAAAGGAGTAATTCATTTCAAACTCCTCAATCCACAGCGAACTGTCAATGCAGATATCTATAGTCAGCAACTGGGACGTTTAAATCAAGCCCTTCATCAGAAACGCCCTGCACTCGTCAATCGGAAAGGTGTTCTTCTTCTCCACGACAATGCACGTCCACATGTGGCACGTTTGATGCAACACAAGATTATGGAGTTGGGTTGGGAAGTTTCCTCCCACCATATTCTCCAGGTATGGCACCATCAGATTACCGTCTTTTTCGTTAGCTGCAACACCATCTTAATAGGAAAAAGTATACACATGTGGAAGGTGTTAAAGAGGACATCGACATGTTTTTTTGCTTCAAAGCCAAGTGATTGCTTTAATCTGGGCATTAACAACCTGATTGCAAGATGGAAAAGCATCATCCATAAGAATGGAGACTATTTCATTTAATAAATGTTTTGCTTTGATATATAAGTTGTTCGGGTTTTTTATCTAAAAAAAGCGACATTAATGTCTTGACGACCTAATATTTCGAGTTTAATTATTTGAAAACCTGCTTTTTTGTTATCAAAGTAAGCTGAATGTTTTAGGATATATATTATTAACAATTCATAATAAACATATTCATCACAGGTTTGGAGAAAAATCCCCCCTATTCATTAATGTTATTAGAGACCCCGTGGAACGAATCATTTCTTCCTACTTTTACCGCCGAGTGGCTGCTAAGCGACGGTCCAACCGAGAAAAACCAAGTCAGTACTGGATGAATAAGGTTAGTTCTGCTTAATTGTTTGTTTTTGTTTTTGTATTTCGCGCAAAGCTACACGAGGGCTATCTGCGCTAGCCGTCCCTAATTTAGTAGTGTAAGACTAGAGGGAAGGCAGCTAGTCATCACCACCCACCGCCAACTCTTGGGCTACTCTTTTACCAATGAATAGTTGGATTGACCGTCACATTATAACGCCCCCACGGCTGAAAGGGCGAGCATATTTGGTGGGATGGGGATTCGAACCCGCGACCCTCAGATTGTGAGTCGAGCGCCCTAACCACCTGGTCATGCTTCTACTTAATACCACAGGCTGGCTTTAATGAAATTATTGTGGCTTATTTTGTTGCCTCAATCTATTAAATATATCACATTTTATTTCCACATTGTTTGTTAATATTAACTTCCGATCAGAGCAAGAAATTGAAAATCAACATAGAAATAATTATAGCTAATTAAGTATACTTTTCTTACGTTCTTACTTATAAAGATTAGAATATATTATTCCGTCAATTAGGTACCTCACTATTAACCCTTTTTTTTTGCCATAAACCCAATAATATCTCTCAAGCTTTGACCAGGTTAGGAGATTTAAGTTTGTACAAAATACGTCTATTAAGCTAATAATGCAAAACAATCTCTGTAATAAAGGTATAATAATGAAAATTAAAAATAATAAAGTTAGTGTATTAAACATTCTCACCAATAATGGTAATAAAAGTAACATTAAAGAAATAGTCAACTTTGCGGAAAGCGCAAACACTAGTTGTTGTCTTCAAGTAGATTTAATGTTCATTGGTACATTATTTCTAGGAGGACTAAGTGAACTAGAAGTGACATCAACATGTGAATTGCGTAATTTCAACAAATATTCAAATTATTAACACTGTTATAGGAGAACTGAGGTGTAAGCAGATTGGAAAAACAGGCTGTGGTATTATCACTGTAAGACTAAGTTGTTTAACACTGTTATAGGAGAACTGAGGTGTAAGCAAATTGAAAAAACAGGCTGTGGTATTATCACTGTGAGACTAAGTTGTTTAACACTGTTATAGGAGAACTGAGGTGTAAACAAATTGAAAAAACAAGCTGTGGTATTATCTCTGTGAGACTAAGTTGTTTAACACTGTTATAGACGAACTGAGGTGTAAACAAATTATGGTTTTATCACTGTGAGACTATATTGTTTAACACTGTTATAGGAGAACTGAGGTGTAAACAAATTGAAAAACAAACTGTGGTATTATCACTGTAAGACTAAGTTGTTTAACACTGTTATAGGAAAACTGAGGTGTAAGCAAATTGAAAAAAAC
>NW_013671388.1:11654-28792 GCF_000517525.1 Limulus polyphemus | reverse complement strand
CTGTCAAGTGGGTTGCATCCTTGACGTAAGAAACAGCTTTAGAAACGATAGCAGAGCAAGATCTGCCACCGGCTCAACGGTCCGCAAGGGCTATGGGGAAAAAAAATGCTGAATGAATAAAGAAATAATTATGTTTCTCATTTTCTAGAGGGGGCCAGTGCCCCCTCTTGTCTCCCCATGCGGACGCACATGGATAGACGGTTTGACACCATTCTTCATCATAGTTTTTGTTTTGAGAATACCAAAGAAATGAAAGTCACGAACTTGGAGATCAATATTATAATCGGTATGGAAAAGTACTGTACTTTAAAACGCAATTTACATGTGATGCCGCTAGTAGAGGAATGGTAATGACCAATAGAGACAGTACAATTTATATGTGATGCCGCTAGCAGAGGAATGGTAATGACCAATAGAGACAGTACAATTTATATGTGATGCCGCTAGCAGAGGAATGGTAATAATCATTAGAGAAAATACAATTTACATGTGATGCCGCTAGCAGAGGAATGGTAATGACCAATAGAGACAGTACAATTTACATGTGATGCCGCTAGCAGAGGAATGGTAATGACGAATAGAGACAATACAATTTACATGTGATGCCGCTAGCAGAAGAATGGTAATGACCAATAGAGACAATACAATTTACATGTGATGCCGCTAGCAGAGGAATGGTAATGACCAATAGAGACAATACAATTTACATGTGATGCCGCTAGCAGAAGAATGGTAATGACCAATTGAGACAATACACGTTGGGCAACAGTATGTAGCGCCTGGGAAAGAAAATTCCCTTTCTCTCTGAACACCTCTAGTATCTTAAAATGTCTAGAAATGCAAATCTCACCGTTAGTGTTCCACCAGTTATCACACGAGCTCCAGGGAAGTTGGCTAGTGAAGGAAGATACAAGGTAGAACAAAGACCAGGCCAGAATCATGTTGTAGTAGATACCAACCAGGAAAGAAATCAAAACCATGGCGTATCCTAGGCCTGAGGATATATACATAAAACGACTTGGTAATTAAAACATATCAACAAAGCTAAGAAAGTAATATATTTACTAACCTGTAAAGTTATCTATGACACCAGAAAAAGAGTAAATTACAAGCTTTAACACTTGAAGTCGAAATCTATGTATTGTTTGTACAAATAAAGCTTTGTGAAGAAAGTACTATATGATTTAATTTCTGCAAACAAATAATTTTCCTTACAAATTCAACCATTAGCAGAAAATGTATAAAATTATCTGTATTTCTTTAAACAACCACTCGACTAGGGGAAACAAACAATTACATGTAGTCATTTTTGTTAGATTTACAAAACCCATAGAGGTTAGTAGAATGTAAATATTGTAAGACTGTATAAGATTATCTGGGTTAAAACTAGAGTGTGATGAGAATTTTGCTCACAGAACATTTTATACAAGCTGAGGTACCAGACCTTTGTCCGGGTTACGAACTTTAATGCTTAAAAATGTTATGATAAATAACACAAAAATCCTAATTTTCACAAAATTTATTTATAACATAACATATTATTACAGTATTAATTATTATATCACCCAAAGTTTTGTATGAACTTTAAGAACTCAATATGTATATACTTAAAACATGGTATACACTATGCAGTGATCAGGATGACTTTGTATTAAGAGGTAGCGGCTAAAGTAGTGGCGGTAAGTGTGCTTTCTATTACCCGCTTTCAACACCCAGCTCTTAATGTCCTTCCACAGTGTTTTAAGTGACTCATCAATTGACAGCCATTTCCCGCAGAAGTATCTTACGGGACAAAATTGAAAGATCACGGTCAAAGCCTTATGGTGGTTGTTGGAGTATAAACTTCAGCTGAGTTTATGCATTATTGCAATAGTGCGGTCATTGTTTTTCATTGCATTCCTCCATAGAGAGAGTGCTATTGCATTTTCTAAGATATATAAGACGTTCATGTACCTCACACACACGCACACACACACTTTGTGTATGTTGCTTATAGGAAATTTAATAAGTTTTTGTGTAAGGACGTGACGTCATGTATTAATGTAGTTTACGTTAACTTACGTCACGGATAATAAATGCTTAATAACAGCAGTAATGGAGATAGAGGGGGTTGTTAACCCCTCATTAGTATGCCCCTTTTTTAAACTATCGTCTCACAAGGTTTGGTTGAGATTGGCCCAACAACAGAGAAGTAGTTAGATAACGAACATACAGACAGAAACACATATTTTTGTGCTTTATATATAGAGAGAGGGAAATAAAGTTGGTGTAGTTAAACAAAGAGGAGAAGTGGATTTTATGTACGCTGACGAAATTTATATGACCTTACCTTGAAATACTGGGGCTATTTTCCATATTGTAACTGGCCCTTCACTGGCAAACTGGCCAAAAGCCAACTCTAAGAAGAACAGTGGTAAGCCCACGAAAGACAACATAATGGTGTATGGAATAAGGAAAGCACCTGAAATATAAAGTTTTAATGTAAAAACTGATCATAGAAGAAACATGTCATATACCAGATTTCTAGGAAATTTAGCTACACTTTTCGGTTAGATAAAATATTTCAATGTAAAAATGTCAAAACTGATTAGAAAGAGTTTCAAATACAATAATTTAAGAAGGGTCAAGGTTCATCCAATTTAACAGAAGGATGTAATAACACCACCGTGACTATATACAGGACGAACCTTTGACCAGATCTGTGGTACCTGGCGTTACCACAGTTGTTACAAATTTTGGAAATGTTGCCATTCACATGTTTCTTAAACACTCTCACATCACAATAAGAACAACAGTTTCATATCTGTTTTAAATGTAGAGAAATTCTTTATCAAAATGTTGTAAAATAATTTATCTTCTGCTTTTTACGAGACAAATCATATAGTAAAGAATCAAAGAGCGACACGAAACGAAGTTCGAATGATAAATATTAACATGAACAATAATTTGACAACTGTAGAACATACATTAAATATTTTTGGCCCTCATTCTATATTCATTCTTCTACTTGTTCCAGACATAATAAAAAGGGGGCCAAGTGTTCCCCATAATTTTTTTAAACTTAGTGACGTTCATAACACATATTTATAACTTTGTCTTTTTTGTATAGCTTGTCTCTTTCTTACATCGTATTTTATCCCCTTATATTCTAACATAGGTTTCTCTGTTTTGATACGATTTAACTTACCAAATACAATACAGAATTTACTGGTGTTATTAACTTATAATAAAATGTTACAACACTTATGATAACGTAGTGTTTAGGTGTTGTATTCATCATACTATAGTGTCATAATACAGTATTATGTATTGTATTTGTCACACTACAGTGTATTATGATGTAGTGTATTTACCATACTACAGTGTGTCACAACGTAGTGTTATGTAGTGTATTTATCATACTATAGTGTCATAATACAGTATTATGTAGTGTATTTGTCATATTACATTATTTCATGATGTATTGTTACATAGTCTGTTTATCATACTATAGTGTGCCATGATGTAGTGTTATTTAATGTATAGCCCTCCAGTGGCACAGCTGTATGTCTGCGGACTTACAACGCTAGAAACTGGGTTTAGATACCCGTGGTGGGCAGAGCACAGATAGCCCATTGTCTAGCTTTGTGCTTAATAACAAACAAACAATTTAATGTATATCTCATATTATAGTAGTGCTATATATTGTATATGTCATAATATAGTGTTGTGAGATAACGAATTCTACTTTTATTTTGTTATGGTTTTATTTAGCATTCACTTGTTATTTCTTGTATTGTCTAACTTAACTATGTGTTTTTAGTTATATTAAAGCGCTAACTTACCTTCTCGCTAGAGCACGTTGATTTTGACACAAGCTTTCCTCTAGCGGTGACGTACAGATATTAATGTTGTGAAAGATTGGGTAAAATACCTAGGCATATGAGATGTAACCTCGTGATCTAAACACTAAATAAAAACTAAAAACGAGTTAGTTCACGAGATATAATTAGAATGAGTTATTGCAGATTGTTCCTTGATATTGTTACTGATCTTGAGAAATTGTATAATTTTGGAATAGTGTGTTGTTTTTTTCGGAATTAGGTTATTTTCTTCTGATTCTTTTTTTTTCCTAATTCCTTTATTTCTTGAAATTAGTAACGTTAAAATTTATGTTGTATTGTTTATTAAAGTTTGTGTTTAGTCCTGGCCAGACACGGATTTAATAGATTTTTATATTATTTTATTTTTTGTAAGTGATAAACGTTGTAGCTTGAAAGTTGTATTTTGGATTTCTGTTATATTTTAATGAATTATTTTTGTTAAACCCTGGTTTTAGCGGCCTTTTGTTTAAATCCGTTACAGTGTGCCATAATGCAGTGTTTATGGAGAGTATTTGTCGTAGTGTAGTGTGTCATAATATAGTATTTATGGAGAGTACTTTTCGTAGTATAGTGTTTATGGGGAGTATTTGTGGCAGTGTAATGTGTCAGAGTATAGTGTTTATGTAGAGTTTTTGTCATAATGCAGTGCATATGAAAAGTATTTGTCATACTTTAGTGCCATAGTGTAGTTTATATGGAGAGTATTTGTCATACTGTAGTGTGTCATAGTGTAGTGTTTATAGATAGTATTTGTCATAATTTATGTAGTGTTTATAGAGATAATTTGTCATACTGTAGTGTGTTATAGTGTAGTATTTATGAAGAATATTTATTATAGTGTAGTGGTTATAGATAACATTTAACATAGCATATGTTGTGTACAAGGAGATGATTTGTTATAGTGTAGTATTTATGAAGAGTATTTGTCGCAGTTTAGTGATTATGGAGAGTATTTGTCATACTGTAGTGTGTCATAGTGCAGTGTTTACGGAGTGTATTTATCATAGTGTAGTGCTTATGTAGAGTTTTTGTCATACTCTAGTGTTTGATAGTGTAGTGTATACGAAGAGTATTTGTCGCAGTGTAGTGTGTCACAGTGCAGAGTTTATAGAGAGTAATTATCATAGTGTAGTGCTTATGTAGAGTTTTGTCATACTCTAGTGTTTGATAGTGTAGTGTATACGAAGAGTATTTGTCGCAGTGTAGTGTGTCACAGTGCAGAGTTTATAGAGAGTAATTATCATAGTGTAGTGTTTATGGAGAGTATTTTTCGTAGTGTAGTGCTTATACAGAGCATTTATCGTAGTGTAGTGTTTATGGAGAGTATTTGTCTTAGTGTAGTATGTCACAGTGTAGTGTTAATAGAGAGTAATTATCGTAGTGCAGTGTTTATGGAGAGCATTTGACATAGTTTATGTAGTGTTTATGAAGAATATTTGTCTTAGTGTAGTGTGTCACAGTGTAGTGTTATTAGAGAGTAATTATCGTAGTGTAGTGTTTATGGAGAGCATTTGACATAGTTTATGTAGTGTTTATGGAGAGTATTTGTCGTAGTGTAGTGTGTCACAGTGCAGTGTTTATAAAGAGCATTTATCGTAGTGTAGTGTGTCACAGTGCAGTGTTTATAAAGAGCATTTATCGTAGTGTAATGTTTATGGAGAACATTTGTCATAGTATGTGATAGTATAGTATTTAAGGAGAGTATGTGTCATAGTATAGTGTGTCATAATGTAGTGCTTATGGAGAGTATATGTCATAGTGTAGTGTTAAATGGTTTGTTTAAGTTAACATAGTTGTGATAATGAACCTTGTAATTAAAGTATTAAACTGTAATATAATGTAAGTCACTGCTTCCTCTTACATTATATGAAAAAGCCATTTAGAATCGGTGATAAGTTCATTTACGTTGATTTTTTGAATTCTTTCCCAGAATCTCACCTCCTCCGTTCCTGTAACACAAGTACGGAAACCTCCAAATGTTTCCTAGGCCTACAGCGTAACTGAGACAAGAAAGAAGAAACTCGACACCACTGGCCCAATTTCCACGTTCTTTGTTCTCGTCGACTTTCTCTACCTCCGAGATGACTAACTGTGGAACCGGGATACGAATGGTACCAATTGGAAAAGCGCGGCGAGCCTTGAGATGTAAAGATTAGGTAGCATTATTCCCAGAACTCTTATTATGATACTTTTTATTCTCTGGTTAGAAACACGATGAATACTGTTTTTTTAATTACACACAAATCCAAGTCATTATATCATGAGGATCATAATATTGTATTTAAGTATCGGTAAAATCACTTTGATCTGTATTTAATTTACAAATTAATTATATCTGTTACACACACTCTATGTAGATTTTCATGTAATACATCGAATACCTATTACCCACACTTTTACATCGTACTTTCATGCAATACAGTGAAAATCGCAGCGAAACGTTTCTTCCAAGAATCAATATAAAGTCGACTTCACAAGTTAGTTTCATTTAATACAGGAAAGATAGTAAAAAATACTGTTTAAGTTGGTTAATCATTATGATAAAATTACTAGCAATAACTTGCCACGTTCCAAGAATCAATAGAAGTCGACTTCACAAGTTAGTTTCATTTAATGCAGGAAAGATAGTAAAAAAAAACTGTTTAAGTTGGTTAATTATTAAGAAAAATTACTAGCAATAACTTGTCACGTTCGTTCATGCTCTATCTGACGATCGTTCATCTTGACAACAGTCCTGCAGCTTAGTTTCTATTAAAAATAGTTCCATCGTAATGATGTTACGTCCAAACCTTCTCTTGGCGAATCCAAAACCTGATATAGAACGTTTTTGATTATGTTGCCTGGAACACATAGACGGCTATTTGCCAAGATCTTTGTGTTCGTGGGTTTGCAACTGTTACGGCACACTTTACTTACCACATCTAGGGTATAGCCTATTACAGGTCTTTTTCTGTATAGTCCTGGTGCTCCATAATGATCTATATTCACTTGTTTTCGAAATAAAACTATTAACCAAAAATAATAGGCCTGTCTTGGAAATGCTATTACATTCTCTACAGTCGTGACTTTATATCGACTGCAGTTGTTACCTGATATGCTAAATTTGCATATTCAAAATCATTTTTATATAACTTACACAACTTTTAGAACAAATACTCGAGTATAAAACACACATTCAGAACAAAGATTCTAGTATGAAACAGACTTTCAGAACAAAGGCTCAGGTATGAAAGAGACTTTTAGAACAAAGATTCCAGTATGAAACAGATCTTTAGAACAAGAGCTCTAGTATGAAACAGATATTTAGAACAATAGCTCTAGTATGAAACCGATCTTTAGAACAATAGCTCTAGTATGAAATAGATCTTTAGAACAAAAGCTCTAGTATGAAAGAGCTCTTTAGAACAATAGCTCTAGTATGAAACCGATCTTTAGAATAAGAGCTCTAGTATGAAACAGATCTTTAGAACAAGAGCCCTAGTGTGAAAGAGATCTTTAGAACAAGAGCTCTAGTATGAAACCGATCTTTAGAACAAGAGCTCTAGTATGAAAGAGATCTTTAGAACAAGATTTTTGGCCACACACCATGTACCTCTCCTCCTCCGTACACCGTAACGCGTAAGAGGGTTAGGGCCATTTAATTTGGTATGGAATGAGCAGTAATTGCTGCACAACTATAATCTATATGTCATCACAAAGCTAATGCAGTTATCTTTTCTCTGATGTAATACGATTTAAGAAATAAGTAAAAAGTTTGGCCTTAATTGTGTAAAATTTGACTTGAGATATTCTGAGTAAAGTTTATAACTATATTTGAGATAGGAATCTTTAAAATATGTAAATTTTCTATCACGACCAAATGGCGCTTTATACAATATATATTCCCCATTGAGCAGACGGGTTTTACCATTGGTAAGTAATGTCTGGGATAGTTTCTATCCTGCTACTATTGAAATTACTGAAATATGTTTTATACCTTCACAAAACATCAAAATGTTAAATAAAGACAGAAAAGTTTGCTTTTTTCAAGTGAGAAAATGAGATGAAAATGAAGAGCAAGTGTAGAATATGTGACCAACGTGTTTCCTCCGTGAATACAGTAATATTGACAGAAAAAGGTGTTGAGGGAATTTTGAAGGCTGTAAATGAACGTAATAGTAGTGAAATAAGTGTGTGTGTTGGAGGTACATAAAGAGTGTCGTCGTTCTTACACAGACCTTAAAATAGTTGCTATAGAAATAAATCAAATAAGACATTTGATGACTGGCACACTTTGCGTTCAAGGGTAACAGTGTTTACTTTCAATGAAAATTGTTTGTTTTATGTCAAATACATAAATGAAACAAGGAGGTAAAAGTGTTACAAATAGTTTTATGTAGACATCTATGACAGTCACGCCTACCATGTCCATCTGTACCTCAATAGCTGGCCCTAACCTCATTGTCATTCTTGGGCCCTTCCTCTTTCTGTTGGGTGAGCTTGGCGATCTCAATTTGTGCTCTTAAACTCTCTATTTGCAGTCTCTCCTCTCTCTTTTCTTTTTCTTCTTTCTCAGTTTGTATTCTTATTCTTTCTACTTCCAGTCTCCCCTTTCTCCCATTTTCTTCTTTCTCTTTTTCTGCTCCTATTCTCTCTATTTCGAATATCTCCTTTCTCTCATTTTTCACGCAGACATGTTCAGTTACCTTAGAACCCCCTTTCACTTTAGAAATCGCCAGTTATGGCTAAGCTGACAATCTCGTAGTCTAACTTTACTTTTTTTTATGTTCACTAACTTACTTACTTCCTCTCTGTATTTATAATACGCGAAAGAAAAATCTAGAAATATCTAGCCCTCTAGTAACAACAATATTAAACATAACGATAAAAACTTCGAGTAAGATGACGTAAACGATATTTCAAAAGCCAAGTACAACAATTAAACTGCATACACAACGTACAACTTGTACAGAGTTACGTAACGAAACTTGTTATAACTATCGTTTTTAAAATAATTACCTTTGAAACTCTTGTTATGAAAATTATATAATTGTTAAATATTAAATCACTAAATATACTAAATAATAACTCTTAAACTGAACAGTCTTATATATCCAACAACGTGTCACTACATTTGCAGAGTTAGTTGTAAAGAGTTCTAGTTTTATGGGTCCTAAAATACTACCATCAACGTCTGGTGCTGCAAAATACCACAGCCTGAGAGTCTACTTGCAGATACAAGAGTTGAAGGATAATAATGTAGATCCACTGAAGCTTTCAGGTGTCATATTGAATCCTCTAAAAACTGACAAACCACCTGCTCCAGAAAACTTATGAAAATTATCTGGTGCACATGCAAGACAAGAAGTAAAACTTTAAGTTGCAGTTGCAACAAAATTGATTTCGAATGTAGTACAGCATGCAATACATGCAAATGAGTTAGCTGTGAACATTCTGTGCACCCAGAGATATATGATGACTAAAACATTACAAAAACACTTCAAGATCAAATTGATTGTTACCAGACATAATGGTATGTCTGGACTGTAATTTTCACGTATAATTATATAATCGAATTAAGTAAATACATTACTTAGTTTCAGCTTTTGTCCTTAAAATTGTGTATGCAACAGTGAACTAGCATACATGTATCTATGAAAAACAAAACAGTTCTTTTCGAAATTGTTCAGATAAATTCATTCTGGCCAAAAAAAATCCAATTTTAAATGTTGTTTTTTATCATTTTGCATCAGTCAAAAGACAAATGTAGTAGCTTTGCAATGACATATAAATTATAGTTTCTTAGGAATTACTTCTCTTTATATACCAAATTATCGGACTCTAACCCCCTTACACGTTACGATGCAGGGGGATACATGTCCTCATATGGCCAAAATTCATATTTAGCGTACAGAGGCAAAAGAGGATTTTTAATATATTGTTTGGAAAACCATTTCTATTCAATTATATTTTGGGTGTTACGACGACAGGATGACCCGACTAATAGTGTAACACATACTACATATACATTCCACTATACTGAATATTATTATGTTATAGCATAAAATAAACATACATTAAACTGAATATAAGTATTGTGTAACACATACTACACAAAAAATATCATTACATTCAAAATCAGTATATTATATTATATAACATACAATACATACATACAATTATAATGAATATCATTATTGTTTAACTTATACATACCATTACACTGAATATATATGTGTATTATAATACATACTACACAAACATATCATTACATTTAATATCAATATAGTGTAACACATACATACCATTACACTGAATATATATATGTATATTATCATACATACTACACACATATGATTATAATGAATGTCATTATTCTTTAATATATACATACCATTACACTGAATATATATATGTATATTATCATACATACTATACAAACATACCCTTACATTGAATATCAGTATAGTGTAACACATACTACACATATACTATTACATTGAATATCAGTATAGAGTAACACATACTACACATACATACAATTATATTGAATTTCAATAGAGTGTAACACCTACTACACATACATACAATTATATTGAATTTCAATAGAGTGTAACACATACTACACATACATACACTTACATTGAATATCAGTATAGTGTAACACACACTACACATACATACAATTACACTGAATATAAGTATAGTGTAACACATACTACACAAACATACCAATACATTGAATATCAGTATGGTGTAACACATACTACACATATACATACAATTATATTGAATATCAGTATAATGTAACACATACTACACATACACACAATTACATTGAATATCAGTATAGTGTAAAACATACTACACATACATACACTTACATTGAATATCAGTATAGTGTAACACATACCACACAAACATACATTACACTGAATATCAGTATAGTGTAACACATACCACACAAACATACATTACACTGAATATCAGTATAGTGTAACACATACTACACATATACCATTACATTGAATATTAGTATAGTGTAACACATACTACACATACATACATATTGAATATCAGTAGAATGTAACACATACTACACATACATACATATTGAATATCAGTAGAGTGTAACACATACTACACTTACGTGCAATTACATTGAATGTTAGTGTAGTGTAACACATACTACACAAACATACAATTACATTTAATATCAGTGTAGTTTAACACATACTACACATATACATACCTTTACAGTGAATATCAGTCGAATGTAATACATACTATTCAAACATACCAGTACATTAAATATCAGTATATTATAACACATACTATTCAAACATACCAGTACATTAAATATCAGTATATTATAACACATACTACACATACATACCATTACACTGAATATCAGTATAGTGTAACACATACTAGATATATCGGTAGTGCCACCACAGTGTTTAACACACTATATCTACCAACTCATAACATGTACTTGAAACTGAGAATTTGCTGATAAGTTTACAAACAACTATATGTAAGGTCAATAAAACGATTTATTTTTAGGAGAACATACTACACGTTTTAACAGAACATTGGTCTGTTTTTAATATCTTAAGAACTGCTACTTAAGCTACTTTATCTTCTTACCTTGTGGGTTTTGAAAATATTCATCTTAATTTTATCCATAGTAATGCTAGTTAGCAAATTAACTTGGCGAAACGACCGTGCAGTTCAAACCTAAATATACTCTACTCCTTAAAGTATCTACCACTTGGAAGTAAGCCACACTACGTATTCTCGACATCATTCCACGATTGGCTGCAAGATATCACACTGCTTTTCCTTAATTAGAAAAACCATATCGAAGACACATGGTCGCTATGTCAATTTGTATAAGTTAGGTTGAAAGTTTGTCCTCCAGCCGTTTTCAGTGGAGCTAGTGCACATACATGTATCTTTTGATGAAGTCATACTTCAAGGCACGACGTATTTCTCAACATCTTTCTCTTCTAGTTATCTTGAGGTCAGGATGTACTTGTTGAAGATTTCTTGATATATCTGAGGTCAGGATTCAGTTCTCAAAGACTGCTTCGCATACTTAAGGTCAAGGTATACTCTGTAGCGTTTCAGTCCTGGCTTGTCTGGTCTTTGGTGTGTCATTGTTTTGTGGTATTTGAATGCAGGGTACTATTTCTGATACGTTTATCCCCTAAGAGATGTGGACTTACATTATTGCCGGCATTTTCTTTCTGTTTTATACTTACATTTCTGTTTTTAAAAAAAAAAACAGTAAAACTACGTAGATGAGTGGTTTTATACAAAAATCAAACACTTGCGCGTGTACAGAATAACTGTTTTGAAGAGTTGGGATCGACGTAACGAGGATTAGAAGACATTTTAAGAATTAGTTAGATGGTGAAGAAATGTCCGTATTTGCTCAATATTTGTGGAATTTTACAATGGCTAAAACAGGTCAGCGTTCGTACAAAAATATTGGAATAGAAAATATAAAATAAAAGCTTTTACAGAATTATATATCAAACAGTATATGACAAAATACTACGTGATTTAGGTAGGTTAGATATATTGTGAACTGTCTTCCGTGTTTCAATTTTTTTTGTGTCGTGTGTCAATCTGTAAGAACCAGCTCTTAGCTAGATTACTCATTCTAGTTTCTGATAACCTTTTTGGGTGATACCAAATTGAACCCTTCCTGTCACTAGGCTATGTTAAAGTTCTGCTAAGGACCTGGTCAGTCTCTTAATAGACAAGACTGTTTGTTTAACACTCCATTGAAGCAAGTAGAATCGCACCCTCTCCAGTCAAGTAGCACCAAATCCTTTCAGACAAATAGCACTACACCTGGTTATAAGCTGGTCAGTCTCTTAGTAGACAAGACTGTTTGTTTAACACTCCATTGAAGCAAGTAGAATCGCACCCTCTCCAGTCAAGTAGCACCAAATCCTCTCCAGACAAATAGCACTACACCCTCTCCAGCCTAGTAGTACTACACTCTCTCCAGACAAACAGCACCAAATCCTGTCCAGACAAGTAGAACTACACCCTTTCCAGACAAGTAGCACTGCATCCTCTCCAGCACCATAGCACTACACCTTCTCCAGCCTAATAGCACTACACCCTCTCCAGCATCATAGCACTACACCCTCTCCAGACAAGTAGCGCCGCAACCTCTCCAACCTAATAGCACTACACCCTCTCCAGCCTAATAGCACTACACCCTCTCCAGCCTAATAGCACTAGACCCTCTCCAGACAAGTAGCGCAGCACCCTCTCCAGACAAGTAACACTGCATCATCGCCAGCACCATAGCACTACAGCCTCTCCAACCAATAGCACTACACCCTCTCCAGCACCATAGCATTACACCCTCTCCAGCCTAATAGCACTACACCCTCTCCAGACAACTTAAGTAGCATTACATCCTCTCCAGAAAAATAGCCCGAAATCCTCTACAGCCTATTGTGCTTGGGCTAACATTTGTCACAAAGGTTACTACTACGGTAATCTTGTCCCTTGTAATGGGTCACTATGAGATGTTTGAATTTGTTTTTCGTTTGGCGTTTCCTTCTCAGCCCCTTTAATTAACTACGTTTCGTAATAATCTTTGCGTAAAGTACTGAAGTACAGATCAGGGAGGTTTGTCAGTTTCGTCATTCCTTTGTGATATTCTCTCCTGGCCAATATAACATTTCTAAAAAAAGTTTTATTTCCAACATAAACTTAAAATATAACGGAATTAGGCAATGTTCTTCTGATTTTCGTGAACGTAAACATTAGAAGTGCAGTTTTTCCTGTAACTCGGAGATACATTTCCGTGCCATAGAATTTTGTACGTGAATCATATTTCACTTCGTTTGGATGTAAATACATCTTTATGTTATTTTTATCACTTGCTACGATGTCCAACCAGTCTAAACCGAGCTCTTCTTATGACCGAGTGTGGTGAAATCTGGTTTCATCCAGCACTGTCTGGCAAACAGCCAGGGGTGTTCGCTTAGGTATATTGGGCATTCTTCTTATAATTTTAGAACACTTTTTTTAAACTCTGGCAGATATTTCTGAGCAAAAGAGGTACTCATTTAACTCCTCTACTATTAAGACCATAGTTCGGTAGCCTACATGGTTAAAAAGATCACTAAGAAGTATATATCTAGAGAAACTTTAAGTTGATTTCAAGTTCACTGGCGTCACTCCATCATGCTGTTTACGTTAGCACTTGTATGATTGTTTGTTTTGAATTTCGCGCAAAGCTACACGAGGGCTATCTGCGCTAACAGTCCCTAATTTAGCAGTGAAAGACTAGAGGGAAGGCCACCCACCGCCAACTCTTGGGATACTCTTTTACTAATGAATAGCGGGATTGATCGTCAGTTTATAACGCCCCCACGGCTGAAAGGACGAACATGTTTGGTGGGACGGGGATTCGAACGCGCAACCCTCAGATTGCGAATCGAGAGCCCTAACCATCTGGCCATTCCAGGCCCACTTGTATGATGAAATATAAGTTTAAAAGACGTATTAAACTACGTATTACTGTTAGTACTCCGTAAATATATCTATATTTGCACAACGCTTTCCTTTAACGCTTTACTCTAATTATGGTAGACATACACCTTCAGTAAATTCCACACTTCATCTTTTACTTTAATCAGACGCCTTAAGTAAAATCCTATTCTTTACACTGTACATTAAAAGAGATACCTTCAATAAGTTCTTACACTTGTAAGTTAGATTATTACATTCAGTGAACTATAAATTGGACAGCGTACATTAGACAGACACCCAGGTAAAATATCGCACTTCACATTGTATTGTTACGTCTCTGTTCGTTTGATAATTTCCCGGTATAAATTCTTCCCGAGGAACTTCAGAGATACAAGTCCTTTCTTAAATAAAACTAGTTTATTATTTCTCAATTCAACTTTGTAATACACTTAATTTCCACAGTCACTTTAAACACACGCTATAATTCACAATGATTCACGCACTTACTTACGGTCACTACCGCGCTTGACTCAATTGTCCGTCTTTATCTCTGCCTGTCTGCAATTCAATTCCGATTAATTTGTCTCACGTTATCAGGCGCACTTATATACAAGAATAGAGGGCGCCTAGCACATACTGGATTATTCGTGATGTTCCCCAATCCTTCTAGAATATCACGACGTGTTACCAGAATCACGTGACTACCGCTGTCGTAACAGTATGTTAGAGTGACATCTTCAGTAAAATAGTACTCTTCACACAATACACTTGACTTACCTTCAGATATGTTTAGATTATACACTCTACTTAGAAAAGGCCTTCAAAAAGGTTTACATTCTACATACTACTTTAGACAAAGACCCTCAATAATGATTCAAATTCTACTCTGTATCTTAGACCAAGGCCTTTAGTAAGATCTACACTCTTCTTTAGTCAGAGACCTTCAGTAAGGTCTACATTCTACTTTCAACTTCAGACAAAGGCCTTCAGTAAGGGTTAAATTATTTCTACTTTAGCCAAAGACCTTTAAAAAAGTTTACATTTTACACTCTACTTTAGACAAAGGCCTTAAGTCAACTCTGCTTTATACGCTCTACTTTATACAAAGGCCTTCGTCAAGATTTGCATTCTACACAGTTCTTTAAATAAAGGCCTTCAGAATAGTTTACAACTTACTAAAGACACACGGCTTCATTACGTTCTACTTTCTAAACTGTACTTAAGATAAATGCTTTCAGTATGATTTACGTGCTACACTTTATTTTACACAAAGGCCTCAGAAAGGTTTACATTCTACACTCTACTTTAGATAAGAGCTTTTAGTAAGGTATGCATTTTACACAGTACTGTTACGACAGCTGAATTCACGTGACGCTGGTAACACGTAATGAGTATCTAGAACGTTCGTGAAGGCTCGAGTGTTTACCAGACGCCCTCTATTTCGTATATATAAGATCGGCGAGAAGTGACGGCATAGATGGATAGATAATTGCAGACAGGCAGAGACAGGGACGGACAATTGAGTCAAGCGCGGTAGTAACCGTAAGTAAAGTGCGTGAATCGTTGTGAATTATAGCGTGTGTTTACGTTATAATTACTGTGGAAATTAAGTGTATTGCAAAGTTGTATTGAGAAAGAATAAACTAGTGTTATTTAAGAAAGGACTTGTATCGCTGAAGTTCTTCGGAAAGAAATTATATCGGAAATTAACAAACGACCAGAGACTTAACAGTACTTTAGACAAAGGCTGTCAGTATGGACTACATTCTATACTCTACTTTAGACAAAGGTCAAAAGTAAGATTTAAATTATACTTTGCACTTTAGCCAGAGGTCTATTTTCTGCACTCTATATTAAACAAAGGCCTTCAGTAAAGTCTACATTATACTCGTTAAACAAAAGCCTTCAGAAAGGTTTAGATTCTACACTATTCTTTAGACAAAGACCTTCTGTAAGTGCTACACCTTAAACAAAGGTCTTCACAAAAGTCAACATCTTACACTCTAAACAAAAGTCTTCAGAAAGGTTTAGATTCTACACTCTTCTTTAGAAAAAGGCCTCCAAAAAGTTTTACATACTACTTTAGACAAAGACCTTCAGTAAGATTCAAATTCTACTCTATATCTTAGACAAAGGCCTTCAGTAAGATCTACACTCTTCTTTAGTCGGAGACCTTCAGTAAGGTCTACATTCTACTTTCAACTTCAGACAAATGCCTTCAGTAAGATTACATTCTTTCTACTTTAGGCAAAGTCCTTCAGAAAGATTTATATTTTACACTCCACTTTAGACAAAGACATTAAGTAAACTCTGCATTCTACACTCAACGCTAAACAAAGACTTTCAGTAACGTCTACATTATACACTCTACATTAGATAAGGGCTTTTAGTAAGATCTGCATTCTACACAGTACTTTAGAAAAAGACCTTCAGTAAGATTTACACGCTACTTTAGTCAAAGACCTTCAGTAAGATTTATACGCTACTTCAGTCAAAAACCTTCAGTAAGATCTACATTCTACTTTCAACTTCAGACAAAGGCTTTCAGTAAAGGTTACATAAAACTATACTTTAGACAAAGGACTTCAGAAAGGCTTATATTCTACATTATACTTTAGACAAAGGCCTTCAACAAGATCTGCATTCTACATAGTACTGTTACGCCTCCAACCGTTAGTTAATTTTCCGTAAATTCGTTCCGACGAAACTTTAGCGACACAAGTCCTTTCTTAAATAAAACTGGTTTATTTTTTCTGAATATAACTTTATGATACACTTAATTTCAAC
>NW_013671388.1:9122-10654 GCF_000517525.1 Limulus polyphemus | reverse complement strand
GCTTCTTTTCTTGTTCTTCTTGTTTCTTTACTTTTTCCTCCAACAACTGCTGTAATCTCTCTTCTTGTTTATTTTGCTGTTCGAGCTGCCACTGTTGCAGGTTTTCTTGCAACTGCTGTTGTCTCTCTTCTTGTTTCTTTTCTTTTTCTCCAACCACTGCTGTAATCTCTCTTATTGTTTATTTTCTCGTTCTTCTTGTTTCTTTTCTTGTTTATTTTCTCGTTCTTCTTGTTTCTTTTGCTGCTCTTGTATTGCTGCCATCGAGTCTGCTAAGCTGTAGTTTGATTTGCTGCTTCTCGTTTCCATTTTTTTTGTCTCACTCTCTAACACCAATTTGTTACATCTCCGTTCGTTAGTTAATTTTCTGTAAATTCGTTCCGACAAAACTTTAGCGACACAAGTCCTTTCTTAAATAAAACTGGTTTATTGTTTCTGAATATATCTTTGCAACACACTTAATTTCAACAGTCGCGCTATAACAAACGCTATAATTCTTAATGAACGTCTCACGTGCTCGACTTCAACAATACTCAGTTCAATTACACATTCTCTGACTGTAGTTCAATTACTCATTACCCCGTCACGTTTTGACCATCTTATATATATACAAGACTAACACATATCTAGTAAATGCTAGGGCATTCATGAAGGAACAGGATATTTCTAGAAAGAGGTGGTGTGATACTAGTCACGTGACCTCGCTGACGCAACAGTATCTTAAGGTTGAACAATATAAGAGTTGCAATCAGTTCAGATGAGAGTAACATTGTTAATAAAAGACCGGGTTGGTTAGATTTATGGTTGTTGATGAACGGTTTGTGAGTAGAAAAGAGCAAACAACAGAATCATAAGAAGAATAAATGTTGGTGGTGGTGGAATTTGATATTGTTGGGAAAGTGTGTTTGGTGTTGAGTTTGTCAGCAGAACCCAAAGAACCTAGATGTTGACTGTTGACTGAGAGAATGAATGAGTTAGATGGAACATGTGAGCAACAGATGTACTAAAGTGTGAGACATTGATAGCTTCCGAGATAGGAGGGGGATGTAGAGTTTGTATATGGAAAGGTAGAAGAACTGCTAGAAAGAGCAAAGTGGAAATGTTGGAGGGACTTGTAAGAGGAAGACAAGACTGGGAGAATACAGCGAGATATAAAGTATTTGAAATTTGAGGAGAAGTTGAGGTGATGTTCATCACATACAAAAAATCAGTGAGTGGTATTAGGTTTGTGAGGGTAAATAATGCAAGATGGGATTAGTGAGTGGTACTAGATTTGTGAGGTTCATGAAGGTAAGTTGACATTAGTGAGTGGTATTAGGTTTGTGTGGTTAATGAAGTCAATCTGGGATTAGTTAGTGGTATTCGGTTTGTGACGTTAAATAAGGCAAGATGGGATTAGTGAGTGGTATTAGATTTGTGTGGTTAATGAAGTCAAGCTGGGATTAGTTAGTGGTATTCGGTTTGTGACGTTAAATAAGGCAAGATGGGATTAGTGAGTGGTACTAGATTTGTGAGGTTCATGAAGGTAAGTTGAC
>NW_013671388.1:6364-8723 GCF_000517525.1 Limulus polyphemus | reverse complement strand
AGTGAGTGGTACTAGATTTGTGAGGTTCATGAAGGTAAGTTGACATTAGTGAGTGGTATTGGGTTTGTGTGGTTAATGAAGTCAAGTTGGGATTAGTTAGTGGTATTCGGTTTGTGACGTTAAATAAGGCAAGATGGGATTAGTGAGTGGTATTAGATTTGTGAGGTTAATGAAGGCAAGTTGGGATTAATGATTGGTATTAAGTTTGTGAGATTAATGAAAGCAATATGGGATTAGCGAGTGATATTAGGTTTTTGAGGTTAAATAGGGCAAGGTGGGATTAGCGAGTGGTATTAGATTTGTGAGGTTTATGAAGGCAAATTGGGATTAATGAGTGGTATTAGGTTTGTGTGATTAATGAAGGCAAGTTGGGGTTAAGTATGCATAGATTTTTGGTTAGTTCATGAAAATGTTGAATTCTGTTGTTGAGTTGTGGTTGGTGTGATACTTTGTGTGTTGAAATTATCAGATGAAAGTAGCCTGTTCACATATCTATGGATTACACTAGAGACAGCAAGTTTAATGTATGGGCTGAAGCTAAAGATATCAACTATAGTGTTTTCGAGGTCTGTTTCAGATCATTAGTACCAAAATGAATTAGCAGAAATGAGATAGATTCAGGAAGGGGAATGGTTATATTTATGGCATCGTTTATTTTAGCTCCATTGATGGATTTTGAAAGGACTGGGTGTCCATTAAGAAATGTTAAGTGTTCGTGAAGGTACTTGAGCATTAAATCACCTAAGATACCTATGTTAGGAATTAGAAGAGTATACTTACCTGTATTAGGTCCATGTTCCTTATGTGAAGATACATTCTTTATTTTAGAAAAACATGTAGGTTCAAGAAATCAAAAATATGATATCCTGTAACCAGAATGCTTTCGAAAGATGGACCTTTCTTTTGCAGGAGCAAACTGGGAATGCCCTTGAAGAAGAAATTCCGACCTTTTGAAAACGCTCAGGCTATAAGGTATCCTATCCTTGTCAAGATTTTTATTTACCTGTAACACTAATAATCAATGATACTGGCATTGGAGTGGTAATGTCTATGACTATGTCACACTAATTATAGAAAAATCACTGCTTTTTATTCTTCCATGAATAAAATGTTTAAATTATATTGTAAGCAAAAATATTATTAATTTTTAGTTATTATTAATCAAGTACATAGCATTAGAAAGAGGTTTTAATATTGATATTATTGACATAACTGTCAATAAATTTAAAAATGGGGATAAAAATATTATGTTAAGACCATTTGTTGAAAAATTAAGAAAGAAAGGATAGTATTTGCATTCATATCTGGTTTATCTTGTCAAATGATGCAACAATTTAGAAAACAACAAAATATATTTGTGAAATATAGAGTGAAGAATAATATTAGATAGACTTAAAGGGTATGATTCACCCAGCTCTAATAATAGTGTATGACTTAAGAGGTCCGAAAAGCAGCAATAATGCAGTTAAAATCCTCCTTTTACTATTAATTTGATTTGTTTTGAAACGAAAGGTGGGTGGATTTTTCAGTAGCCATCTTCCACTGAGTATCTGATGTATTGCGACCAATGAAATTCAGTTCTAAGTCAAACCACACAGGGGAACTTTTGTAATTGATCAGTCAAAAATCCCTTTCGCATAATAATGTGACGTTAATAATTGTGCAAATAAGATTTGTTCATCTAAAAGTTTATAAATACCATTGGTCCGATTAATACACCAAATATCCAATGGTAACAAACAGGCTATTGTGTTTGGTTGACAACTGTTGTTCACAAGCAACACTTAGTTCTTAATGTATATTTGTTCAGTATATAAGGTGATGTGTAAATATAAGAGATAATGGATTATGTTGCCACATGAAACAGGATTGTTTTCTTTTCACCCGAAAAAAGTTGAAAGACTGCTCTTTTTGGTCATTAATCATCATAAACCTTCTGGTTATTTTTTAAATAAAAGCTTATGAATTAAAATATAAACAAAGAAAACCAAAAAATACTGTAACAGTTATATGTTAAATTTACCTACAACAAAATAATTATACGATAAACATAATATCAAAATCACACTTGTGTTATCAGTATTGTTAAGTCTCCGTTTGTTAATTAACTTTCCGTAACTTCGTTCCGACGAAACTTTAGCGACACAAGTCCTTACTTAATAAAATTGGTTTATTCTTTCCGAATATAACGTTACGATACACTTAATTTCAACAATCGCACAAAAACAAACGCTATAACAACGAACGTGCTCAATAATACTCTCTGACTGCAGATCAAATACTCACTACCTACACACACACATTGTTCCGTCACGTTGTCACCCTCTTATATATATATACCAGACTACCTATATCTAGT
>NW_013671388.1:0-5567 GCF_000517525.1 Limulus polyphemus | reverse complement strand
TGCTGCATTATGCTGGTTAAGATCATTAAAGAACCTAGAGGAACAACTGGCACGTTGGATTTCTTCTTCAGATTTGGTATGCCATACGATCTGCATTCGGATCAAGGCCGTAACTTTGAATCAGCTCTGTTTCATGAATGTTGCAAATAGTTTGGCATACGAAAGACCAGGACAACGCCACTTCACCCACAGTCTGATGGGATGGTAGAAAAGTACAACTGGACACTTGGACATGAATTTACAAAGTTTTGTAATAGCCGCCAAGATTACTGGGATGTCTTACTCCCTCCACTGTTGATGGCCTATAGAACAGCAGAGCATGAAGCCGCTGGATACACCCCAGCAAAGCAGATGTTTGGTCGGGAACTTCGGTTGCCAGTAGATCTGATAACAGGACACCCACCTTACGAAGAGTTGCTTGAAAATGTGTCAGAGTTCGTGAAAGTGTTATCGGAAAGGATGGATGATATTCGCCATCAAGTGCATTTAAACTTGAAAACGTCTGCTGATTCCATGAAGCTATGTTATGATAAAATGTGGTCGGCGAGGTAAGCCAAAGGTGGTGCATGCCAGCAGGCTTTGGCATTATCACAGTCTAGGACATTTCAGTTGGGACGAAGTGAATAATGGAACAAAAGACGCTGCTGAAGACGTGTCACCTGAAAAAGCCACTGCCAAAGAGGAAATTCTACCTGGTTTTGAGAAGGGAAACAGTGAAGCCCTTCATGAAGTTTCTACCAGTGGTGTGACTATTACTGATAATAGGACAATTCCTGATGGAGCAGATGAACCTCACTTGAAGCAGAAGCCAACGAGACAGAGACCAGTACGGAAGAAGATACGTCCCGTAAAATTAAGAAACTTTGTTGAATTTTAATTTTGTGTTTGTAAATTCTGTACATTTTATCAAGTTATTGTTAATCATCTATTTGTTTAATGTAACTGGCTAGTGTTCGTGAAGAACAATACTAAGGAAGGGGCAGTGTTACGACAGCGGCATTCACGTGACGCTGGTAACGTATAATGAGTATCTAGAAGATTCGGAGAACATCACGAATAATCCAGTATTTGCTAGACGCCCTCTATTCCTGTATATAAGCGCGCCAGATAAAGCGAGACAAGTTAATCGGAACTGGAATAGCAGACAGAAAGACTGAAGATATAGACAGATAATCGAGTCAAGCCGTAAGTAAAGTGTGTAAATCATTGTGAATTATAGCGTGTGTTTAAATTAAAGTGACTGTGGAAATTAAGGGTATTTCAAAGTTGTATTGAGAAAGAATAAACCAATTTTTATTTAAGAAAGGACTTGTATCACTGAAGTTCTTCAAATAGAATTTCTACGGAAAATTAACAAACGAAAACAGACGTAACAATATTTTGGTCCTTAGTCTTCCTCTAGAAACAATCACTAACAATATCAGTTTTTACTTCCAACAAATATTACTGTCAATCTTTACTATTACATTTTTAGCAATATATTTTTGATCTTTTTCAAAGTCCTAATTACAGGCCTATTATACTTTCAAGTTGTGTTTAGATGACTGGAAAAGCCCCCCAGTGGCACAGCGGTATGTCTGCGGACTTACAACGCTAGAAACCGGGTTTCGATACTCGTGGTGGGAAGAACACAGTTAACCCTTATGTAGCTTTGTGCATAATTAAAAACAAACAAACAATGACTAGAAAATAGTTGCTAAGATTATAAATAAATTTGTTTTTTATAAGTACAATATATTCGGAACACTTATATAATTACTTTTAGCGTATAGTGCTTTCCTGTTGTAATCAAAGTTCATATACCCTGCGTTATATTACATTTATAAACAGTATTTTATATTATCGAAATTCAGTTACGCAATATGTCACATGCACTGAAAAATACTTTAGTGAAAATCTGTATAGAAATAAGGTGGAGTTGGCCTTGAGAACAAGAAACGTCTGAATGTAATTGTGTTGTGGAAGTATAAAGAATGTGTAGCATTATTTTCCTCAGCACTTGATTAATTTTGACGTTGCTACGAAATATTATGACATAATTCTTCAACTAATGAAGAATAGAATTGTATGATAGTATATATAAAATGCTGCATAACATGAACTTATACATTAGGGAAAATACTAGAAGCTTATTTTTGCATTTATGTTATAGTCATAGCCATTTTCTCTATGTGTACATTTCATAAATCGTCTAATTTACAGCAAGTAGTTTCATCGTTATGACTTTTTATCGTAGTGTTACGTATCTGCTCGTTCGTTAATTTCCCTTTAAATTTCTTCCCGAGGAACTTCAGCGATACAAGTCCTTTCTTAAATAAAACTAGTTTATTCTTCCTCAATACAACTTTGCAATACACAGAATTTCCACAGTCACTACGTTTCTCGTCGCTTTAAACTTAACGACTTTTATAAACTTCGCTCCATGCGACTGCAAAACACAGAAACAGAATCGACTTACCGTGACTCGATTATCTATCTATCTCCAGCTGGCTTTCTTCGCCAGACTTATATACTAAAAAAAGGGGGCATCTAGATCACACTCGAGCTGCCAGGCAAATTCATGATCATTCGAGAAACTCCAGCACACATGCTCCCAGCGTCGCGTGACTTCTGCTGTCGTAACAATATCTTATCGAGGGTTCACGATTAGCGAGTTAATTTTGAGTTGAGGTAGGCACAATTTACTTAACAGGATGCTAGCTAGCCCTATAGTCGTTACTGTTCATACGCCTATTAGAGATTGAGTTTCCACTGATGACGTTAGGTAATGTTTTCATAAAAATATTAATGTCCGATGTGAATCCACTGAAGTTAAATGGTTTGTAATGTTCGAAATTTATAAACATTCCTGGTCAAATTTCTGGAGTTTACTGGTTGATAAGCGTTATAACAATCATAGTTATAGCTTCCAAAGTTTATAGCACACTGCCTATCGTGAACTAATAATAGATACTCTCTTTTGGTGCGTCGCGTTGGGTATATTTATAGGCGTGTGGAGGCCTTCTAGAAATTTCAGATTATGTAGCAATACAAATTTAAGCGTTTACGTACACACATATATTGTTGATTCTTACTCTCGAGAATCTTCTACAATATTGGATAATAGGCGGAAGTTTTGCAATACATGTTCAACAGTATAAGCTATGTATGTTTCTAAATATAAATTTAATTTAAACAAACGTTGATATTAAAATAAATACATAATGAGAAATTCGTTACAACAACAGTTTTAGTTAAACTCGACTATCATATACTGACTCGGAGCATAAGATGTCTTGCTTTGCTCTTAAAATTTTGGTACTAGCGCCGTCACTGTTCACAAGTAACTTTACCAAAATTTGGGGGGAAGCCAAAATCGAAACTAGCTGGAATATTTATAACAAATAAACACTTAAATATTTGAATTTTTAAATATTTGAAAAGTATATATCAAGTGCATCATTCAAATCCAGTAACATGGAAAAGAAATTTCACGAACGTTTTGAAAAATAGCTTGAATATTTTGATGAAAACCTAATTTTTCTGGAACAAGAAAAAAGTGCGTATTTTAAGGCAAAATTAAGTGTGAAATCTCCGATTGTCTTTATTTCTAAGAAAAACTTAAGACTGAAACATTAGGACTTGAATGAAAAATATTTCGCTTCCAATGTTTGAAAGAAACACTTTTTTCTTATCCAGAATAAAAACTAAATTTCCTCCACCAAGTGGCACAGCGGTATGTCTGCGGACTTACCAGTGGTGGGCAGAGCATAGATAACTCATTGTGTTGTTTTGTGCTTAACTTCAAACAAACGAACAAAAAACTAAATTAAAGATGGACTAAATTTGGAAAGAAGCTATAGCGGCCTTCTAGTTTTACGAATATAGATTATATATCCTTATTTTTAAAGCCCTTCTTTTATTTGTGTTTTCTACAGAAGTAAAGTAAAATCGAACCTAGCCGGAATATTCATAACAAATCAAGGACTAAACCTTTGGAGTTTTGATGAAATGAGGTCTAGTTTGAAAGATGAACATTAAGTGCATCTTTTAATCAACAGCATCAAAATACAATTTCATGAATTTTTTAAAAATTCCAGGGATATAGACTTGGGAATTTAGATGAAAAAATAAATTTTCTGAAATACGAAAAAATGTGCTTATTTTAATGCAAATGTAACTGTGAAATATGAGACTACCAGATGGGTTGAATGGGGTGGGAACTTGATTGGAGTGGATAAACTAAACTAATAGACTAATAAATATACTGATACTAATATTAATAAACGGCCGATCTCGGACAAATGGTCTTTCAGGGCGGCGGGGATCTATAAATCCTATGCCAAGGAGTACCCTGAGAAAACCCACTTTCACTGGTAAGGAGCCAATCAGTTACCAGTGCCCGGTTAGCGAGAATAAATTAGTTGGAGGGCCAAAGTGAAGGCTGGTGCTGAGGGTTAGTTAGTGCTTCGTGGAGTCTCTGATTTTTCGGATGCTCGTCAGGAATTTGTTAGAGTTCGAATTCAGATAGGGTTTTGACAGTGTGAAGTCTTCGGTGTCGCTGGTAAGTGGGCGGAAATCGAGGAAAGGTTCATCAGGTACGTCATAGTCAGTGGAGATGTCGATAACAATAGCATTGGGTGAGTTTGACGAGGGGGGCGAATGTGTATCTGGGCTGAGGGGCGGGAAGGATGTAAGTTCAGACAGGTTGCTGGTTTATTGTGATGCTTCAACATCCCTCATCCTCTTCGTCTGTTAATCCTTTATCATGTATACCTATGGGTATAAGTCATGTGTCACATTTTTTGTTTTTATCTTCTTTAAGATAGACTACTTTTCTCAACATGTGCACCTTTTCTTGAAATCTCAAAGTTTTTCTTTGTGCAAACATTCGTTAACTTATTTTCCTGCACGATGGTGTCATTGTCAAGTCTGCTAATCCTTCTATCCGTTTCAAAATTGGACTTGCAACTTAAGACCCAACACTACCTTTCAAATTCTTAAATCCCTTAGTTTGAAACAGAAACCCACCTCATAAATTCCCGTTCTTCTTCCATGTTCTACATAATGTTGATTAGACTATCACGGTGAAAGAAAATTATTTCTGAACTCCTCCATGAGGACATTTCATTACGACTTATCTGATTTGTATTCTGGCTGATAGCATTGATGCAATTGATCACCTCCTTCGACAAGGGTCCTAAGTCTACATGCTATGCTATTACGTGGAAACTTCCTCATCCACAGCCTTTAAAATGTGATAAATGCCTCACCTATAATTCTCAGTACACTGCTAAATGTCCCAACAAACTATGTGCGCCAATTGTCGTGGCCCTCATTTGGTTGGTTATTGCACACAACTGGATTTACCTTCTCTCTGTAATACGTATTAACAAAGTCACCCAATCATCTCTTATCAGTGTCTTGGTAAACCTTCACTTCTACCCGTTGACCACACCACTTCCTGAGGGCACTATTGATCCTAACACACCTCCTTCTAACTCAACTACTTCATCTCCTATATTTCTTCGATTCATCAGTATGCATGCAAGCTACTGTTACGTCTCCGATTGTTAATTAACTTTCCG
>NW_013671387.1:50914-58335 GCF_000517525.1 Limulus polyphemus | reverse complement strand
ATGACTGGTGTGGCGCCCTCTATTTTCTAGAACTATCTTGTTTTTTCATGAATGCTCTAGTATTTACTAGATAGGGTAGGCGGATATATATAAGAGGGGACAACGTGACGCGAGAATAATGTAATATGTGCGTAGATAGTGAGTAACTGATCTGCAGTCAGAAGTATTATTGAGCACGTTCGTCGTTATAGCGTTTGTTTAGCGCGATTGTTGAAGTTGAGTGTATCGGTAAAGTTGTATTCAGAAAGAATAAACCAGTTTTTATTAAGAAAGAACTTGTGTCGCTTAAGTTTCGTCGGAACAAAGTTACGGAAAAATCAATTAACAAACGGAGACGTAACAGTATGATGGAAATTGAGGAGGGTGGGAAGTAAGACTAGAAAAAGTAATGCAAAATAGGCAGTTTAATGACCACTTACATGAACTTCTGTTACTTAAATATATCTCTACTTTATCTTCTGTACTCAACTAAAGTTACTAAATTCTTTTTAAATCTGTGTGTGTGTGTGTGTGTGTGTGTGTGTGTGTATATGGTTACTCAATATTTTTTGACCAAAAACTCAATTCCTGTTGGAGAAATAGTAAATCTATTGACATTTACAGGTATAAGGAGCTCTGAAGTGAGTGTTACCTTCCTAATATTTAAAATATGTTGATTCTCAAAAATGGTGACTAAATTACTTTCTTAATATTCTTAATAAGGTACTAACATTTATCAAATTAGTTGTATTTCAATTTGAGGAGTGCAAATATAAACCACAAAATTAGGAGAAATATATAATACTGGTAAAACCTTATAGCTTCTTATCTCTCAGCAGAAATTAATATACAACTGAGAATATTTTTTTGCTAATGTTAAAATTCACTCTTGTAGGTTTTTTATGTAAAATTAAGGTATGGCTCAATGAAACATACATGTTTACATACCATATACATCAAAGTTTTTGAACATTTTACCTTATAATAGTAGCTTCTGATTCTTTGTTGTGCATTGCCTTGCATGAATTCTTTCTTAGATGTATATCTATAATCTAAGCCTGGAAAACACAATACACATGCAGATCACATGTAAATTGAACAGATGATGCTGACTTTATAATGATTAAATCTCAAATGCAATACAAATCCTGACTGCTGAAGAAATCAAAGTAATAATATTTTTAATATGTACATTTTCTGAAAGAAAAAAAAAACTTAGAGACAATTACCTCTAAGTGAACAGAAAACCTCAACTTGCTCTGGTTGTTATATTTAAAGCTTTTAGAAATTATTAGAGAATTAAATACTAAAATGTCCACATAGAAATATGTTATATTTAAAGCTTTTAGAAATTATTAGAGAATTATATACTAAAATGTCCACATGGAAATCTGACAACAATTACATCACTTGATATAAGAAAAAACATCAAGATAAAAGCAGTGCTTAAGCTGTTGTTCATTACTTTGTACTTCACTAAAGTATCAATAAGACAAATTGAAGTCACAAAATAGAAATAATTTTCTCCAAAACTCCCTATCATGTGTTTGAGAATAACCCTATTCTACTTTCTTTGAGGTCAAGATTCTAGAAAGAGAAAGTAATATCAACAGGAAAAGACTAATGACATACTACTTATAAAAAAAAACACACCAAAACTAAGCAAGTAATATTTAATTCTCATTCACACTATAGGCTACACGGCAAGTCCTGAGCTTCTGTCCTTAAGACTTTACAATCTCCTAACCTTTTGTGTGATTGAATGTCAACTTTTTAGTTCAATTATTCTTCTCTGTGAATTCAGAAAAAAAAATTTAATAGTATTCTTCCTATAATTTATTAGATAGAGATATAAATATTAATTCTTTTTAACTCAATCATGACTTGTTTGATGGCTCTTCAACTTCCAAGGAATTAGATTAGACTACCATCCAGTTCAACTATTCTTCAAACACCATAATGTAGGCTTACTATGAGTCACAAATACTTAAGTTTGATTTTTTAAATTTCTACATATGTCATTTCATAGAAATTGATTCACACTTATACCTTCTTGTTAACTTAAACATTATTTATATGCTGCTTTAAAATAATGCTTTTACACTATCAAAACAATTTTCTACATTATCTTTTCTATGAATTATGATGTAATTATGACAACATTTTGATTGCACCCATGTTTTGAGTGCTGTATTTTTATTTTGACAGTTTTTAAATTTTAATGACATATCTCCATATGATTATGTTAGATAAGCCTAATGAAACACTGAGTTATAGAAATAACATTTGCTCTGTATTCATCTGTCAATAAAAGCAATTACCTTTCGCTATATAGTTCATACTGACATATCACTAAACTGGTTTAAGATTATATGGTTCTTATGTGGTATTTTGATACACTGAAATATGTCAGGCAGTTATAAGAGAACTTGAATACATTTATTAGAGGAGTTTATCCATAAATCAAACTAAAATGTGCTTAATCCTTCCACGTATATTCAAACTTTGCTCTTGAATTAAGAACAAAATTTGTGAAGGAACTTATATTGGTTCCACTATATTGAAATCAGGGGAAGGTACAGAAGAAAAAAGCAATCTGAGGTCTAATGACAATTCCAGTAATGTTTAACATGCACTTGCTGATTGTGATGTGATGGTGTCTCAAAATATGTTCAAGATCACTGCAAATGTAGAGATTGAGACAGTACTAAGAAATAAAGGGCACTTCAGATTTGACATAAGCTAGCTTTAAACAGACATAAAAATGCAACAGAAATTTTATTAATAATTTAATGTAATTTAAAGTTTAAATCTAGATAACCTACAGATTTTTAATGATATAATCATGTTGTTTTGATGCATCAGAGCCATTCCTGTTTTTATGAACAAATGAATTCCTTCTTTAATTTTTGAACTGATAACATACCTTCAAACCATTCCATATGGTCTTTCCTTAAATCAGCAAATTTCTGTTCATCTGATACTACTATCTTTTCAATTATTTTCTGGAGTTGTTGGAGTAAATGTAGTTTTTCTTCAACAAATTCATCTGCTTCTATGAATACCCTTTTGTTCTGGGTTATTACAGTCGCAATGGTGTCTAAGGCTTCTTTGACTTGTTGTGGTAAATCTGTATAGATTTTCTATTCATAAAAACCTTTATATTTCTTGATAATTCTCATTCAGCCAATCCACTAATTTTATTTTGATAAATTGGTGTGTTTATACATCCAAATTAAATATATATATCAAAAATTCTATATATAACTTCAGATATGCTATAATGTCATATTCTACATTTACTTATTTACTTCAAATTTGTATGTCTTAGACAAATAAGTTATACCACTTGATAATTGTGGACACAAGTTCTTAACAAGAATGAATAAGATAGAAAGTAGACAAAGCTGTAATATTATGGTTTTCAACACAGCAAACTTTTTCACAGACATTAACTACAAAATATCTGTTTGGTTTGGTATATGTTAAAAACAAAGGACTTAACACTTACCCTGCTAAAAATGAGCATGTTCGGTTTTTGTTAACTGCCCTCCAGTGCTAACAACAAACATGTTCAGGTTTTGTACACTGTGATTATAAGGAGGTGGCATCCTCTTTTGGCCATCCTATGAACAATTCATCATATTTTGGGAATCATAGACATACTAGGAAATCTCAGTGAATGACTTATGTCAGCCGTACACCAGCAATTCGAGATGGCTGTGCCCATGAGGACATGCTGATGTCTTGATGTTCATGATGTTTTGGACAATATTTGCTGATAGTGACTCAAAGGCAGAAATGTTCAATGAAAATGGTAATTCTGATAGCATTGAATCAGACTTCAATGAGAATGGAGTGAGTAGCAGTGAGGAAGATGAACAAGTTAGTAAAGAAGCCAGCAGGGATGATGATGATTCCCCACCTGATGAATCGACTCCTTATACAGAAAAAAAAACGTGGCAAAGGTAAGAATATGAATAGAGATTGAGGTGATCTTGAACAGGGCTGGAGTGAAAATATTGTACAGCCAAATGTCCCTGCATTTACTGGCACTCCTGGCCTACTTGTGCAACTTCCTGATGATGCTAGCCCTATTGACTATTTATGTCTTCTTCTAACCGATGATTTCATGGATCTACTTGGTCAAGAAACCAACCTTTATGTTTTGCAGTTTCTCTGAGACAAACCACTGAAGGCAAAATCTCGAGCTCATTCCTGGAAAGATGTCACTGTCTCAGAAATGTGGAAATTTCTTGGATTTGTTTTCTTTACCGGTGTAATATAAAAACTTCAGCCAATCATGTATTGGACAACAGATGCCGTGCTAATCACACCATCTTTCAATAGCGTCATGCCAAGAGACAGATTCCTTATGATAGCTAAGTTTCTACAATTCAACAGTAATGATGCATGACCCAACCCATGTGATGATATACAATACAAAATATCCCCAGTTTATAATCATATCATAGAGAAGTTCCACACACTGTACATGCCTGAAGAGTACTTGTCATTAAATGAGGGGGATGTTAAAATGGAGGGGGAGGCTCATATTTAGAGTCTATAACCCTCAGAAACTACACAAATATGGTATGAAGGGTTATATACTTTGTGAATGAGGTTCAGGGCACATTTGGAACTATAGCTTTTATTGTGGTATGGGACGCTTCATGATACAAATTTGTGATGATGATCTTAGACCTTTGTATGGTCAGAATTACAAGGTATATATGGATAACTTTTACAATGGGGTACCAGTATCTAGTCATTTGCTTGCACACCAGACACAAACTTGTGGAACTGTTCAAGTCAACAATGAATTCCCACCATTTTTGAAACTGGAAAGCGCCACTCTCAATAAGGGTGGGGTTGCATGTCGACGGATGGATAATAGATCAGTAAAGATTATATCTACCATGCATGACTCCTCACCTGCTGATAGTAAAAAGAAAGACAAAGATGGTAATCCAAAAATGAAACCGAAGTGTATTATCCAATACAACAAACATATGTCGGGGATTGATCACTGTGAACAGATGGCAAAATACTATCCCTGCACTAGACAAACTGCAAAATGGACTAAGAAACTTGTGTTCCACCTGATGAATTTGTTGGTATTCAACTCTCAAGTGCTGTATAACTGATAGCAGGAGCAGAAGAAGGTGTTATTTGATTTTTCTCATGAGCTACATAAAATCAATGTTTGAACTGGGTAGTGCAGCAAAAGAGGACTTTGCATCCGAGGATGATGACCTCCCAGGACCAGTTGTCATAAAAATTCCAAGCTCTGGTCCACCCACAAGGTTTTCCGGAGGAGTAAAGAGGCATTCATTGGAAAAATATCCAGAAACTGCAAAGAAGTCTAGACCAACTAGACAATGTCGTGTGAGCCAGAAAACTGGAAAAAGGAGCGAGTCTTGTTGGTATTGTAAAGACTTTAAAATTCCTCTCCATCCAGACATGTGCTTCAAAGCATACCATTCCAAGAAAATCTACTGATCAAAGAGAGCTAAAAAGAAATAAAAGAAATTTGAAGTTGGAAAAAACTCTTTTGTAGCTTTATTTCATTATATCCATAAGATTGGAAATTTTTGAAAAAATGTTAGTACAGAGGGGTTAGTTAATGTAAAAAAATCTTAGCAGGCAAAGTGTTAAAGACTAAGAATTTGAGAAGATCTATGTCAAAAAACATGTGTAAATTACTTTTTTTAATCTTAGAAAACCAAGTATAATGCAGCTGATCCCAAAATAAATTCTTAATAACTTAAATTAAATTTAAATACAAGTGTATAAAACTTCTACAAAAACTTGTAACCATGTAAACAAAATCTGAAGGAAACTTATGTAATGTGGTTATTAGAAATACCACTAATCAGTTATTCAAAAATAAATTAAAACAGTAAAAAAATTAGGTTCCTTATAATTTTGTTAATAATCCTGAAGAAGCTATAATTAAATGACATTAAGAAAAAGTGTTAGCAAGGGTTTTGAGATTTGCATTACTCCCACTGAAAAATAAAAAAAGAAAAAAAAAGACACTAATTTTCATGAATTCTTACTAACTTTTAAACCTTATTGAATGATATTACATTGTGAAATTTTACTTAAATATAACATCAACTGCAATAACGTCAGTAGCATTGGATTATATGGCTTACATGATTGTCATTTTAACCCAAAACAGTGACATTTAAGTAGGAAAGAAGATGAAGTGGTGACAAAAATTTAGTAATTACCAAACCAGATAAAGGAAATAACAAATGTTAAAGTTGATACAGATAACTATAATAGAAAAAATTATGGCATCTTGAAAAATGAAAACAAATCTATACAAATTGCAAAGACCAATCCCACTACAAAATAACAAGAAATTGAGTAAGCTTATTAGATACTTGCTTGAGTTAAAAAATGATAATACAATCATTCAAAAAATCAGACCTAAAGGTTCATGTACAAGCATCCTTTATGGACTTTCAAAACTTCATAAAGAAAAATCCTTAGGAGACCTACTGTGTGAAATATTGGATGTTATAATCAGAATTTGGACAGATTTTGAAGTAATGTTCTGAAAAAATTTCCTAAGGATTAATTTACTTTGATAGTTTGTTTTCAATTTTCATGGAATCCTAAAAGTTTATGAGGTGTTTATTTGCTAGCTTTCATGTTGAATTGCTTTTACAAAAATTGGGTTAGATGAAATGACTAACATCTGTATTGATTTAGATTATGGTAACAATGAAATTGTCTTTGAAATGACTACAAAAAGATTTTGGCACGTTTGTGTAGATAACAATGAGAGAATTGAATTTCATTTTTGATAATGAAACATTTGAACAGAAAGAAGGAGTAGGTATAGATTCAATTTTGGATTCAGCCCTTGCTAACATCTTTATGTGCCATTTTGAGAAGGAACAGATTAAAGAATGTCAGGTTTCTTTTAAGCTCTTTTGAATAACAGGTATATGGATGATACTTTTGTAATTTTTGATAAACTGGAGCATATAAAGTCTTTTAGAATTACTAAATAGTATACATCAGGGTTAGACATTTTAACATTTTCCTTACCTGAAAATGTATTTCAAATAGATATTCATCACTCTGCACTATGAAACTACTAACTCACACAACTGCCATGAAGATTTCTGCACATGGCACAAGCCTTGAATGAAGCTACCACCCCTACATGTATTAATGTGTATTGCACCAGCTTATGATGTAATCATCATAAGACCATAGCCCATTGTCAATAGAAGGGCAATACATCCTCTATGCATAGTAATCTCCATGAGCACTAACATTTGAACAGACTCATTCTTGATGAAGTGAAATAAATAAATCAAAAGTGAGGAGGAAGGATAGGAGGTTGTGTAGAGAGGTGAGTATCTATCTGAATACAATTTAATGTAATGAAATGTTAACTTCAGAAATACACATATACA
>NW_013671387.1:28126-49914 GCF_000517525.1 Limulus polyphemus | reverse complement strand
CGTCGAATCTGAATCACTTGAAAAAAACACGGGGGTGCTTAACTTTTTTCCAGGTGTATATATCCGTACCAATGAAGGAGCTGTAAGAAGAAAACAACAGCAAAAAAACTGATATTCACCTCACAAGTTTCTGGGAAGACTGGAGGAAGATGAAACAATCATGTACTGTAAGTAATGCAACGTAAATGAGTCAGAGATCATTCACACCCCCACCTGCAAGATATCATTTAGGGGATGTCATTGGTGAGAGGCAAGAGAAGCCATGAGATGACAAACTTGATAGGAATTTATCTGATAAAGTTAGTAAACATCCTCTCCCATAGAAGAATAAACAAACGAAAAGAGTTGACGAACCCAACTGGTCAAAGTGGAAAGTTATATGTTCCAAAAAAGAAGAATGATGCCATTGTAAGAAAAGACAATGGCAACTGCCACGTATGAGAGCAGTACAAGCAAGATAACACCAATATGCTCAAACAGGACACAGAAGATGATTAGGGTCAGAATGATTGTATAAAGAAGAAATGGAAGGGAGAGTGAATTAGAGGAAATATTAAAACAATCTCTCAAGCAGCCCAAGTTTTGGGGAAGAAAGTAGTGGCCTGAGAATAAAATCAAATTGTCCCTTTGTTAAGTAGTGTAGAAGGTTTATAATGCAAAAAGTGAGAGTGACAACTCCAACAAGCAAGAAGGAGAATAAAATATGTCTGATGCATATAGAAAGATTGAACCAATACAGACATCGAGCTTCTTCTGTCAAAGCTGTAGAATCTAGAATTGGATACTAAAAGAGTGGAAGCTTGGTGTTGATGGGAGTCATAATGACAGCGATAATATGACTCCCATAGTAGGAGCAAATCTATGGAAAACACCAGAGCGATAATATGACTCCCATAGTAGGAGCAAATCTATGGAAAACACCAGAGGGTGGAAAGACTACTCTGTGGGAAGAATTGAGTCTAGGTAACATAGCCACAGAGTAATTTCTGGAGACATGATAGACCAACAACTAAATGTGGTGGTTGTTGGCTCAAAAGAGAAAATCTAAAGCATAGAAAACAAAGGTCCTAAGAGGAAATGCTTCCCTGACAGTGAATGGAAGAAATAACAGAGGATTAAAATTTGATAAGGAGGAAGTTTTGAGACAGCTTGATTGGGTAATGGAAAAAACTTTATTATAAATGTATAACATTTCAACAAGATGTTAATCCTCAAGTACAAGTAGTTTGTGACCTCTTTGTTCTATACTGCATATGTACTCATGTATCTCTGTAAACTACTGGTACCTGAGAATGATAAATTTTGTCGAAATGTTGTACATTTATAATAAAGCTTTTTCATTACCCACTAAAGCTGTCTCAAAACTTTTAAATAACAGAGGAGTTGCTGGAAAATATCATAATAGACAAGATAGGAGATGATGTTGAGCCTTCTGAGCAGCCAACATCTCATGAATACAGCTACAGAGAAACCACTCCTCTGGAGTTCATACTCCAGAAATGAATCAGGTGTCCCGAACTCCACCAAACCTAAATAGAAATATTGACAGGTCTTATTTGTAAGTTTAGTTATAATCAGGTGCAATTCAACACAATGTGCTACCTGCATTGTGCTGAATGGAAACCTGCATACATGAACAATATAAGCCCTCAAACTTACTGCTGAGTCCTGGAGGTCTCCGAACAGATGCAAGTCCAGATAAAGTGTGTGGGGGGGATAGGGATGTCCTGGGTTGTGTGAAATTTAATGAGTGACTATGAAAGTGAGATGAATAGAAGACAGTGGACTTCTGGATATATATGTGCATTGATTGGATAGAATTCACTGAAGGGAACAAGTATGAGCACATCCAAGAAGAACAAAGGACTCATTTGAAGAGGGGGTCCTCAAAAGAAACAAATCCTGTCATGCAGGAAATTATGTAGACATGGGTTGGACACCTTGGTATCAAAAGCTCAATATCTCAAAAACATAAAGGAGTGGGTTGAGCCTGCCCTACACACGATTTGAGAAAGAGTGTACTGGAAAGTCAACTCAGCCACCCTAAATGAGACAAATCCACAAGAAGAAGGGAAGTAGCAACAGTGGAAGCCACATTGGATTGGGTAAATAGAGGCCAAACATCCATAGAGTAGTGGAACAATAGTTCTCAGGAATGCAACCTCTGAACAAAATCTCACTGGACCCAATAAAAACATATGGGGCCATAGCCAACTCAAAAGGAAGGGCTATGAATTGAATGTTCCACTATTGAGGTTGACTAAATGAAGTGAAAGGCAGGCTGTTAGATATACATGAATGTTTTCATTCAAGTTTAATGTGAGTGTTATGATTTAGATAGTTTATATAGCATGAGTGTTAGATTTAGTCATTTTTATAAGAAATAGTTTATTGCAAGTTTTTTTATGTAACTGTTTATGAATCATACTTTGGTGTAGTTCAGTTGTGAATTGGTGATTATTATATTATTATGCCATGATACTACAACCTTCTGAGTTTTTCTTCTTGTTTTAATTGAGTATTATTGCATCATAATATGTAGTAGTGTGTGGAACATTCTAGACCTCTGTTGGGATATAAATATGCTTCAAAAATTTAGTTTGATAGATAGATCTAGACTTCATGATTGTGAGCTTAGCCATAAAAAGCATATAGTGTCGATTTTTAAAGTGAAACTATCACAGATTGTATTGTAATAATAGAGTAGAAAAGAAATAATGCTTTGTCAATTGTGTTCTAAAGTAATTAAATCAGCCTGTATGGACTTTTATGAAAAGAGACAATAAAGCTCTGCATACAACTGTGATAACCAACAGTGTATTAAACATTGTATATATGTTTGACTTGTTTTAATATATTAATTTAAAACGAGTGGACTGTGTACTGTTTGTTTATTAGTGAAATTTATTGCCAACAAGTCATAGACACCTACTGGAAAGAATCTGGCTTATACAAAAAAACCTAACATAAGTAGACAAATTGAATAACTGAATGTAGAGAAAGCATTTGACACTTTGATCTGGGTCACCCTGAAAAAGTACCCACCATGAAGTAAGAAAACTGTCATTCTTGGAAATGAAGAAAGAACAGAGTTTGTTCAAGTGAGATAGATTTATGACCAACCTTTTGTTCTCATGGGAATGAGAAAAAGATGGGCATAAACCAAAAAGAGTGGTCAAGGAATTGTTCCATGACATTCTAATCAGGTGAGGTGGCAAGTGGAAGGACAAGGAAAAACCTGTGAGAAAGCATACGAGTAATTCAAAATTCTGCAGCAAAGACAGTACACAATTGTACAAAGTAGGAAAACTAACCTCCCATTGAACCTGAACAGGCCTTCTACCAAGAACTTTAGTAGGGCAAAGTTTTTAAATAAGCTAGGGCATTTAGTAGCTATTATTTAGAGCAAGACTTTGAAATAATTGAGAAGCATTAGTCATTGTACTAGATGAGCAAGAATTGGCAGAAAATGTATTATTGCTGGCAGAAAGTGTACTGCTGCTGGATCTTATTTCATTCTCTGTTCTCTAGGGTAATTTTTGATGATTAGGACTAAACTTGCATGTTTCAAGAGTTGTTGTTTGTCACTGTTATCACAAGTAACTGTTTTTTGATAACTACAACAGTGAAATGTGTCATTTGGCAATGGATGACACCAACATGAAGGTTCATGACTATTACTTTCTACACTGGCAAACCATTGGCACTGGAATGACGTTTATCGAAGCAGCATTTAAATTTTCTACATTACCCTAAAAATATAAAACTTGTTAAAGAGGCTGTCTCAAGTGCCACTGCCATGGACACGTATATTGCATAAGCAATACAACACCAAGCACATGTATGTTACATTAGGATAAAATTAATGATATTTAATAAACCTATCAAAGTCTAGCTATTTCAGGACATGACTGACAGGGACATGCACAATGTCACACAAGAAAATCAAACAACATGCAGCTAAAGCTTGTGGAAAGAGTAATCATGACAAGAAATGCAATTTAACAGAAGCTAGTGTGCATATTTCAACTTGAAAACTCAAAATTTATTGAACTAAAGGAGCATTTGATTATTCCTCAGTTATTTTTCATTAGAATGGATGTTATGTTCACTCTAAGCACTTATCAGAAAGAACAATTTACTTATCTTGTGGAAGAAATTGTTTATTGCTGATGCCATCAAAAAGCTATATCTTGTGTTAATAACTGAGGCAGTTTGACTATACTCATAATATCACTATAAGTGTTTTTGGAATAAGATATGTATTTTATGTTAAGATAAACCAAAAATGTAGTTAAAAAAGTTGGAAAAATAGAAATTTTGGTCAAAATAAGAAAAAGTAGCAAATAAATTATGAAAGTAAGGTGCACTGGGAGTCCAGAAACAAGTCAACTCCAAGATCCACAATGGCCAGTTCTTAGAGAAAGGGAATGTTGAACAGAAACAAGAGGACTCAGGAGAGGAAGCGACTTCACAAGACAGTAGAGTATGTGAAACATGGTGGGGTTCCCTGGTTCAAAATGAAAGAAATCAAAGTCAAAAGAGATGACTGTATCAGGTTCAAGATTCCAAAGCATTAAAAAATCCTAAAAAGCCTCATCACAATGAAAAGTCCTTGAGAGAAGAATGAGGGAGGTAAATGTCAGAAAGTAAGGCATCTCTACTAAGTACATCCCATAATTTTTTTAAGCAGTAGTGAGAACTGTAAAGTTGGTATCAAAATTATCTTCTTCACTTGTTGTTTACCATATGGAAATATATGTATAAAAAAAGCAAATATTTTAACTGATGTTTAAATAGATTAAATAATGAACATTACCACATAGTAGTCTCTATCTTCCATAAACCATAATTTTCTTAACTGTTTGTGAATCTGTTACAATAATTTTCATGTAATTACAAATACTGATCATGTCTATAGTAATAGTTACATTACAAGTATTGCTGTAAGCTATAGAGGAAGCTTAGCTAGATGAAGCTGTATGTCTTAATGATGTCATTAAGATCAGAAGGTTGAAAAAAAGACAAGCTAAGAACATCTAATAAGCATTGGATTTGTAGGTCCCCCACTGTCCTGTTGGACCATAAGTCCAATATTGGATATAAGAAAAGTAGACAACAGAAAAGTGATGCAAGCAAAAACTTCAAGCATGTCAACATCATGAATTTCAAGGTATAGTCCTCACCTCTATCATGACTGGGGCAAAGAGAAACTTTTGTTCTGAGCAAAGATCCCAAACAGAAACAACTACCATGTTAAATCAACTCAATTCATCTAATGAACTCTATGGATGAAACATAAAGAGTTCTAACTTCTTTGAAGCCAGGTTATAAATATGAGATAGTTTGAAAGTGTGGAGATTGATTTTAAGATAAGGAGTGAATCAGTCAGTGTGTTAGTTATTGTGGTTACTTTGTATAAGTAAGTTCATTTGTTTGAAATTAGTTAATGTCATTTGTAATGTAGTCCTACTGCAATTTTACAGAAGTGTTCAAGTTTGTAAAAAATGATAAAGGAGGAAATAAAAGTATTTATTATTTATTGTTAGGTGGACTGGACTTCAAGTTACTTTCAGAAGTTAATTCAAAAGGAACCACTACACTACTAAAAGTACACAGTAGGAAAGACCACAAGACATGGAAAAATAATTAAATAATGAGAAAAAGTGTTTAAAAATGGTAAAACACACGTCTGTGACAAAAACTTTATATTTATTTGCAACATTTCGCACAAAAGCCCTTCATTAGGTAGCTTAAACTGGTAAGTTGCAAGGGTCTTCCATGCTCCACTCAACGAGGGGGGAAAATTCATGTAGAGGAGACCTGAAGAATATACCCAGATCCCCCATTGGTCTTTATGTCCAGAAAGGTCTTTTACTGAATACATTGCAATGGGTGACTGTGAAACCCTATTTTTAAAATCTGGCAAGCATGGGCCATAGAAGTGGGCAGATACACAACTCTGGTGCTGGATTTACTACGATCGTCCATGAAATAAGGACAGTTCAGATTGGACAAGAAATGTACTACAGTAATATTTAGAAATGCTATGAAGAAACCTCAAGTGGTCTTGCAGAACACCCCATCTTACAGTGGGCACATGTAGAGCCAGGGTAGATGGTATGAGCACTTACAATTAACCTTGGCTTGATGTGGAATTTTGGGTAATTATACCCTGAGAGGCAACACTAGCCACCTAGTGGGATTATAGTGATTACAAGGTGAGAAGTATGTACATTCACCTACCAATAGATGGAGGATGGATTGAAGAATGGCCATGAGTGTAAGTGTAAATCCTAATGGAGACAAGATAGACAGGCAATGCAAATAGTGGAAAACAAAGAGGTATGGGGTAATGCACATGCTGGCTTGGAGAAAAGAGGAGAAGCAAAAGAAATTGGGAAAAGAAAACCGAAGAGAAGAGACTTGAGAGTGCATACAATCATTTGCTTCCAGCGGGGCCTATATGAGGTGTACAAGCTGGTAGATCCAACCCATAATGGGGAAAGAGAGAGGTCCCAGGTAGAGGAGGAGTCTCAAGGTATGAAAGAACAGTGAGGAGAACCACAAATAGAGGAAGAGAGTGACAAAACACTAAATGGCCCAGACATGACACAATCATCTGTCCACATCAGAAAGGACACTGAGAAGGGAAATAGAAGGAGGGTATACAGGAGAAAAGAAGTGACCACTGTCCCCCTGCCATGAAGTAAAAGGGAAGGAAAAACCAGGGAGAATGAAGAAGATGGTAAATACAGTAATGAGAAAGTGGGAGGAAACAAGGGCATAGATATGTAAGCAGCAGCAATCACATGCTAGTAGGAAGAGGGTTAATGTGTCTAAGAAGAGCAGAAACAACTGCTAGAGGCTTGACAGGGACAAGGTAAGAATGTGGAACCACAATGATAATCCAGTCAAGCAAGAAGTAGGAGGGCAAGGGGGGAGGTGGATGAGGAAGGAATGAAAGAGGGTAAAAAAAGAACCAGAGAAGAAATTTTCCTATGAACATCAGGAAAGGTGGAAGGTGGTGGGAATGCCACCCAAAAACCAAAGACAGAAGAGACATACAGTTCATGAAAGAACAGTTCCATGAAAGAGGAGGAATATGTTGCAATGCAATGAAGTCAATGTGAAAATAGTGGCAGTGAGATGATAATGATAAATATGCCATGTATGTTGATACACAGAAGTGGTAGAAGTGTGACAGAGGTGGGATAAATGGACATCTACAGGGAAGTTGAGTGGACAAATCTCACATGAGAAGATAAAGGGATGTCATATCTTGAGGAAAGAGTAATGTGTCAGGGTTTACCAGAAGGGATGGAATGTTGGGAAGGGAAAGTCATGGCTGGTGTAGGAGGAGACAGAGTAATAGAAACCATGGTTGCCATTGCATGTGAGAGGATACCAAAAGAGCCCCACAAGGGGTGTCCAGAAGAGAGCAAAGACTCAAGGAAGGAGGTGGAAAGGAGAATAGGCATAATAAAAAAAAGATGGAATGAGACCTGACTGCAGAAAAAGATAGCGAGGGCTGAAGAATGTGCCGCAGGAGACCAGAAGAAAGGAAGGTTAGCAATGAGGGGTGCAAAGGCAACAAAAAGAGGAGTAACAAGTTGAAAGCAAAGCAACAGAAGACTAGTGGGTAAGAAACCATTCTGTGGGTAGGACACGGTCATTTTGAGAAGACAGCCAGCAACAATATGCAGTGTTCCAAGAACATGAGAGCTTATGAAATTTCCCTAAATGGAATAAACCCAAAACCATGTCTGAATATTATCTTCTATGTTTATATGGTAAGGAATAGTAAAAGAAGATTAAATATTATCTGCTATAAGTACAAGTTAATGGGTAAGTAACCACAGCTAAACATTATTTACAATGTGTGACATATTATGGAGTGATTGATTATATCTAAACCTTATATTATTATTGCACATGAAGAAGCAATTATGCTGATCTAATCATTATAGTCTATGTGGACATGTTAAGAAGTAATGAACTAGGACAAAAATTATCTTCCACATATGTGTATGTATTAAGGAGTAATTAACTGAGTCTATACATCACTGTCAGAGTTTTATATGTTAAGAAAGAATAAACAATATCAAAATATTATCTACTATTTGTACATATTAAGGAGTAATGAACTATGACTAAACATCATATTCTGTGAATTATATGTTACATAAAGAGTAAGTATCTATGTCTAAACATCAACAATTATGTGTACATGGAAAGGAACAATGAACTATGTCTAAATATTACTATCAATACGAACATATTAACTATGTTTAAACATTATCTCGTACATGTAAATGAGCAATTAAACATGTATAAACATTATCTCCAATGCGTCACATTTAAGGAATAATGAATTGTATCAAAACATTATCTTCTATGTGGAGACGTTAAAGAGTAAGAACTAGAACTCAACTTTTAACATTAGTAAGTACGTGACAAGGAATAATTTTAAAATTAAAGACTAAGCATTATACATGTTAAAAAATATTGAGCATAGGTTGACCAGATTTCTAAACCGAAAGAGTGGGACAGTCCAACTTTTCAAAATGGTTATAACAGCTTTGAAATAATTTAACTTTTATTTAACTGTTACACAATATTTCTAAATATATTAACATTCACTTTGTTGTTTAAATAATTTCAACTACTTGTTTTACTGATAGAAATAAAACAAATGAGCAAAAATAGACAAATTATATACCTAAGAAATCTTTAACTATTTACTTTATGCAATTCATCTTAAAATAGGTTACTTCATATTTTGATTTATTTAAAAATCCATTACATTTTCAAAATATTACTTTTAGGTTTTAACATTACTTTGAAACTTTTTACACTTATTTTGTGACTAAGGAATGGAGCATAGAAATTAGTTTTTTTCAGTAAATAGTCATAAAATTCACTACATGACTGTGTAAGATGTGTTTTGACAATGAGCATTGTCTTAACTGTCTCTACACCCAGATCTGGATTTCTCACCATGCACAGAAAGAACTTTTGAGAGAGTTTGACAGCAGAAGAGTCTGTATTACAGCAATTAGCAAGTCAAGGAAGCCTATTACATTCTTGATTAAATGTCACAGACAGTTTGACTTAAAACTGGGACGTTTTGTGCATCCTAAGAACTTTTCTCAGGTCACTAGGACAAACTACTAAAAAATGGGACTGTCCCAGCAAAATAAGGATTTTTGGTCCTCCCTCTAACTGAACAAGATCTAAACATTATAATTTGATAATAAGGAATCCGCTTTTTAGAAAATAAAAGTTTTGAGATGGCTTGTCTGGGTAATGAAAAAACTATTATAAATGTATGATGTTTTGACAAGATTTAACCATCCTCAGGTACAAGTACTTTATGGAGATACACGAGTATATTAATGTATATATGCAGTATAGAACAAAGAGATCAGATGACAGGATATTCAGTAAATCTGGTTTCCAATTTTCAACCTGTTTCTCCAATGTAAAATTCTGGACAGTTATTGCATGTTATTTTATAAATGACGTTGGAATTGTGTGATTCTATGTGACTTTTATTTAATAATGATTTTAGTTTAGTGCCAGGTTTTGGGGTGAATTTGATGTCAACAGGAATTTTATGTTTGATGGCTAATTTTCTCCAAGTGTTGATTACTTATGAGCTGATGTCAGGAATAAATGGTAAAAAATTGTGTAATGTTGTGTTGTTCTTTAGTGTATCAGTGTCAATTTTGTTTATTATTTGAGTTTTGAGGTTTTTGTTCTGGTGGTTGTGTGGAAATGTTTCAACAATAGTTAGTGGAAATTTGTTGGTGTGAATGAAAGAATGCTTTACAGAGTTTATTTCTTCATCTATGTACTCAGTTGAACCAAGTCTTTAAGCTGTGTGTATAAGATTATTTAGTATATGGATTTTTTTGTTTGGATTCATGAATGGAATTCCAGGAGATGTAGAGGCCTATGTGAGTGAATTTTGGTTTTGAAACGTATGTCTGATCTGGTAATGACGAGGTTAAGGTTGTTTTGTGTTCAATCGTGAATTTAATGTTAGTAGAGTGAATGGGGTTTATGTGTTCAACAAAGTACTTATGTGTTCCATAGAAGTGAATGGATAAAGAACTTCAGCAGAAATGGTGGTATATTATTCTGTGTGAGGAATCTCATCACCCACATTAGCAGAGATAAAGTTCACATTGATCTGTGAAACCATATTGAGTACGTTGAACTCAATCAATTTGGAATTATAAAGTTGAATAAAATTGCAAGTTTCAGCCAATTCAAAACACATCTTAATAAGACTGTACCGAGGAAAAGAATGGAGATTCTCATGCACAAATGTAGTCGGAGTATTTGTGCATGGAGGTGTGTCACATTCATCTTGTAGTAGTGCAAATTACTGAGGCAAAATGCACAAACTCAAGAGTTAATGGCTATCTGTGAATAGAGATGAGTATTCATTTTTAAATTTGTTTAGATAAGCTAAAAATGCTGTAACATTCATATATTAAACTCTTGCCCCGCTTTTCACTCATATCCTCTAGCCATTTATCAAACTTTTCATCAGACATTTTAGTTTGGCATAATATTAAGGAAATATATTGATGTAATTTTTGCAGTGTGTGTGGTAAAAGTTATCATGTAAATAAGGAAAATTGGTAGGATAAAAAATCTGGTTTCATTTTATAAAACATTTTGTCTTGTTATATTATGTGTGAGCTTGAAAATGCAATAAACCATCCGTAGTGCTTTTCCTGAAAGTGCATTTCACTTGTTAAATAAAAAATACAATATGTTAATGTAATAGGATGTATTACAAAGAAAAAAAAGAGAGAGAGAGAGAAAAAGAACAAAATGTTTACACAATAATATAATTTTACTTTTGACTTCATACCTTGAAATTTTATCAATGTTAAGAATACATCATAAATGTAAATCTCCTGGATGTCTCCATGAGGCATTACTAAAATATGAATTGCCACCCACTAACTGGAAAGCTCTATTAGTAGTAACTTTCTGCTATTTGGGAAAACACTTGTACATTAACTTCAAATTCTGGTAAGAATTTAAATATAGAGTTTACCATGGAAACTCAACAAATAAGGCAGTTACCTTTTTGGAACGCTGTTTTCAGAAATAAATAAGGATCAGTTTGATGTTAAGGTTTACAATAAACCTTTTTTATATATCTTAAACAAAAAATAAATTGTTCACAAAATACACAAATAGTGACCACCAGAAGAGGACTATCATATAAAATCAAGGATTATTCAAATATTACTTAAAAAAAGCAAAACAATATGAATGAAAACAGAAAAATTAATACCATGTTCAATTAATGCAATGGGTAAAAAAGTTATAAGGTAGCACACACACACCTGTTTTTTTTTTTGCTTGTAATGGGTGGGGGATGTTGTAGGAAGCATATACTAATTGATTAATTGAATATAATCAATTAAAGCCCATCAATTAAACATTTAGCAAATACCACTCATTGCCCAGTTCTACCCTTGAACCTTTATCCAATTCATCAGCAGAAAAGATTGCTTTCTATTTCTGAGTGTCACATGCTATCATTCCTGGAAAAAGTTGGGAAGTTGACAATTAGCTAATACACATTTTGCATGCTTTCTAAGCAAGGAAAGTTAGTGTTACTTGAGCAAATCTTAGAGTTCAAACTGATAACTCTGAAGAAATATATTAATTTTTTGGTTTTGTCTGAATTGTGTTAAGTTGTGATTATGAAAAATAAAGTAAATAAAATATTCATATTTACTATACTGACATAACACTATGTCTTCAACAACACTATTTCTCTTATTCCTGATAAGAGGGGTGGATGATCATTTAAGTTGTTATGGACATTTTCTTTTAAATAATTCATTCTGAATGCCAAGCATCTTATTCATCCTATCAAATACAGTTTAGTGATACTGTATCTTAACTTGACTCTTATGTAGCTTCTTCCATCTAAATTGAGATGTGGAGAAAGCAACACAGCATAGTAAATGAAAGTTAGCTCTATTGTTATATGTGTGTTACTTATAATTCAGGTTTCATTAGCATTCCTTAATTAGGTCTAAACCTGAACAGGGTTCCTTTTCATATTTTGCTATACTTATTTAAACTTGTAGAAAAAAACTCCTGTAACCAGTTCATCTGCATACACCTCGAGGACTGAAATTACACAGATACACACAAATACATAATGTATGTGTGGGGGCATAAACAAAAACAGAAAAAAAACTTACAACTGTAAAATTCTTCTTGTTTCAGTAATGTTAAACAGGTATAATTTGGTCGTGTCTGCAGAAAATCATCATCTGATACTTCAGTACCATCTTGTAAAACAAACTTTACATCGTTGCTGTCAATCTATAGGAGATATAAAAAAATAACAAGATAAAGGCCTGATTAATTGAAGTGATTTTTTGTTTAATATTGAAATAAAAATAAGCAAGGTGACATCATATCTAAGATCACCCTGCACCCACTGAAATAATCACACTAAATGAAGCTAAGGTCTATGAATTCACAAGCAAATATCAACAACTTTAAACAAACAAAATACACACTCCATCATCAGACAAACAGTTATAAAAGTGTATATATATCTAACAAAAAAGCAGTTTGATGAAAAACACTTCTAAAGCTTAAAATTGTTATCCTTAATTAATAAAACATTTCCAACTTTATCATTCCAACACTGAGACTTCTCATTGGCAGTTTTTCCAATCACTAAGAATTGTAAAAGCAAAACTAAGTCATTTCTTGTAATAAGTGAACTAAAAGTATTTGTAATTCAAATGAGGTTGCACTACCTTAATGTTTCATATTTCATTTGATCAATTTCTAGGTCACTCAAAAAACAAGTTCAACAGTTTCTGGTAATAAAGACCTTGAAATAACATACATTTATCAAGTGAAATAAGTAATAATAGGTTAAATTTAAATTAGTTTAATCTTACAATTTAATACAGATACACCTAACTAAATTACACATTTCACTTAATAAATGAATAAATAATAGTAAATAAATAAATATGTTCTTTATTACTTCACAGCTCAACAACAAAGCATTTTCAACTGTTTATGTTGACAGTGACATTCATCAATAACTAACATACTGCAAAGGTATATAAAAGTTCAATGATTAGTCTAGAATTAATAAATTAATTTAAAATGCCAAATATGTTTCAACCACAATTACCAATGATGACAGTAATAACTACATCACCACTTCCACCAAGAGCCTTGCAACATATTCAGACTGTTACAACTTGAGTAATTTAGATACACATATGGATATATATTGATGAAACATGATGAACTGTACAAAATCAAACAAATTATATTCTCATACTAGCAATGGAGATGCTGTATTTTACAATTATGTAGAGTACTTGCTCCAGCATGACTGTCAACTGTAAGCAAGCCCATTCTTAATTCTACACTAAGTTTCAAAAGTTTTTATAATACCTTCGTAACTGTGAATACAAATGTTAACTCACTTGGTAAGATGGCCAAGTAGAGTAACAAACATTTCAAGCCAGCCTCACTGAAAAACTACTGACTATTGACTCATTTTATTGAAATCCTGAAACTCGCATCAATTACTTAAAATATCCCAAAACACTCCTGATATTACACTTCTGCAGGGTTACATTAGCTACCATTTTTCATTCCTTCTTAGTCTTTTACAACATCAAGATGATGATGAGTACATGAAATAGTAATGTCTGAAGAGTACTAACTGCATCAATAGACACAATTTGACAAGGATGAAAGCATACCTATTACTTCTTATATTATTATCCCCCCTTATTATAAAACTCCATTCTCATGTCATTTTGACAAAAAAACATCGTCATCCAAAATAAATCACAACATAATAAAGCTGACAAAATATTTAGCTTTCTGAAGGCCTACATGCTCTTTGAAATGTTGTAATAATTTTGCTTCTCTTTCGAACATATCCTGATCAAAATCAGATCTATTTCTAGCTATGAGTAATATCTACCATTTACTTCATCAAATTCACCTGTCCTGTAACCTTCATTAAAAGAAATGTCAGTCAAGGGACAGGATATTTCCTCTCTCTTTCTTGATAATCTCTTTAGTCACCACACTATTGTAGCTCTCACGAGAATATAGCATACTTCTGATACTCCTTTCACTATTGAAAGAATTATCTTATCAGCCAGAAGAACTACCAAAATGATGGAGCTGTAACCAGTTAATATGTATCACCAAATTGCCACATGATATTAAAGTACTGGGTTTCGATAGCTTTAACGATGCTGCTGCTTTACAAAAAGATAATTTGGAGAACTGGGTTAATAAACTGTAGATGGCTTTTAATTATAATAAATGCAAGATCATGCATGGGTGTTATAAGTTGAATTATAAGTATGATTTTGATGAAAATAACCTTCAGAGTCTTATGGAAGAAAACAATCTTGTTGTTCTGGTTGTATTGATCAGTCTATTAAGCCATCCAAGCAGCATACAGTTGCTGGTGGGAAGGCAAATAGGATTTTAGGTTGTATCAACAGAAATATTGAATACAAGTCTAATTAGGTTATAATTTTATTGTATAAGACATTGGTTAGGCCAAATTTAGAGTACTGTATTCATTATTGGGATCTCTACCATAGGAAGGACACTGAATTGTTGGAAAGGGTTCAGAGGAGGGATAAAAGGATGAACATCCTTGAGGACAGGTTAACACCTCTGAAAATGTTTTATACTAAAAAATATGAGTTAGAAGAAATCAAGTTGAGGTGTTTAAGACTGTTGAGAGAATTGATAATGTTGATGTATCATTTTTTTTCACATTCAATGGTGAGAATGCTAATACTATGGAACACAAATATAGATCTTAGCAGAGTAGAAATCATCATCAGCTAAGACAGTTTTATTTTCCCAACAGAATGATTTTCCTTTGGAATAGGTTGCTTTTAGATGTAGTGGATGCAGTACATTTAAGGAAATTTAACCCTATGTTTACAAGTGGTGATCAAAGTGTGCAAGTTATGACCGTTTCAAGTGCCATTTAACATGGTATTATGTGTATCTAATCAAAAACACCTTAGGTATGAAAAAAAAAAAATGTGTGGCAAAAAAAGGATTGAGCATGCAAGTTAAAGATATATTTATAGTATTGATGAAAAATTTACAGCAATATTCATTTGTTAGTTAGCCAGGGCACATTTTTTTGTTCAACTTGGGGCATGATGGTGGGTGAAACAAAATATGCAGCCTAGGTAACCAATGAATGAATCTTTGCTGAGAAATTCTTATCAATGCTATAAGCGTAGCTGCCAGTTTTGCAGTCAATTTTGATTTCATTCCTTTAAGTCGCATACTCAATCCTTTTTTGGCTACACTTTGTTTTCACACCTTCGGTGTTTTTGATTAGATATCATGACCTTTATCAATACACACCAACAAACCACAGCAAGTAAGAAAGTGACACTCGATAGTAACCATTAGCTTCATGATTGCAACCCTATTGTTCAAAACAGACCTATCCTTTACAAAACCAACCAGATTCTTTAAAATATATGGTGGTAGTTTTTACTCTCTAAAACAGTGTTAATAACTTACTTTATAGTAACACCACGGAATATAGATTAACAGTTTCTTGTCATCATCCGTATGCACTTAGTACAGCCGCATCATTATTTACACTAATTGCTTAAGCTAATATCACAACACTAAATGCTCTTTAATTAGAATTTCATAAAATTTAGCAAATTTGTGTTTAAAAATTAGCATTGAATAATAACCATCTACCTGTATGATTCTTTTGAAAACTTGAGCTAGAAACTGCTAACCTAGCTTGCTTGGCCTAACCAATACTTAAGTATCTGCACATCTTTTCATCCTATAGTTTTGCTGCTCTAAGTAAGCCATCTTTAATTTCAGTGACAAAAATTAAAAGTGATCTACATGTACTCTTAGGTGAAGCTGTAGTAAAACTGTCAAACAAATAGCTCACGTGACTTTTTGCATAGGCATGCACAAAAAGTTTAATCAAATTTGAGTGTTTTTTGTTGAATAACTTTGCACGTCACTTATAGTTAGACCAAATTTGACACATAATTGTACACTATAGTATATAATTAAAAACAATGTTTCCTATTTACACAATTTCTTCATTGAAGCCATATGGCTTAGACTTTAAAATGGCACTCTACATGTACAAGATTCCATCTGATCTACATCATCTTCAGAAGTTACTTAAAAGACACACTTTATACTTTTACCCCTTGTCACATTGCTTCACTATTATTTACATATTTTCTTTGTCTATTTTTTTATAATATATTTCACCATATATCAACATATTGACTTGCTGGTCCTTCATCTCTATATGGTACTTCTTTTTGTTTTTCTATATTTCATTATTTCTCATGTTTTTCTAATATTTAATGCTATAATACTACAAGGATGAGCTAAAATTAAAGTATTTTTCCATAACATTGTATGTTGGGTAGTTTTTACATGTTCAGCTATAGCTGAGGTTTCTATTTTATTATTTCTTATATAACCTTTATGTTCTTGCAATCTGTATTAAAACTTCCTTAAGTTTGACCAATATAAGTACTACTACATTCACATTCTATTTTGTAAATACCCATTTTATCTATAAATTATATTTTATCTTTAGTATTCCTTATCCTGCCTTTTATCTTATTTATTGGTTTGAAGATAGGATAAAAATTCTGATGCTTTTTAAATACTTAATATAATTGACTTGTTAAACCTGGAACATAAGATAAACTTAAAGTTTCTTTTTGTTTTTTCATAAATAGATCTCATTGTGGAATTTTTAATTATATTTGCACCTTTGTTAAATTTCTTAAGTGCTTATGTGCTTTCTTAAGTGGCTTTAATAAAGTTTTAAATTGTATAAACAGGAAACATTATTTTTAATTATTTATCATAATTTTCAATATTACACAAGTGCCGGTAATTCATATCTAATTGTAGGTTGTAAAGATCTATCAGTGTACCAAATCTGAAAAAAGTTCATAAAAGTTAAGTATGTTTTCTATCAAATACATTTTCTGTACTTTTGGTGCAAAGAAAAAAAAAGGAAAAAATTCATTAACAATTGGAGATTTTATATCCTATGCATTTCTTAATGGATTGCCTTCAAATTTGGTATGTGAATTATGGGTTCAGAAAAGCACATCCACTGTAAATATGCGACAGTTTGGATTACCGCAGTCCAAACTACAGAAAGTGAAAAATTGCTAAACTATCACTCCTGTTAATAACACACATTGTGTACTGCAAGTTGTTTTGGGCATACAACACACTACCGTGTGTCTTGATAATATTAAAGTTATCAACAATTCATTTTACTCTATGGCATTGATTTTGTGACAGTTTGTGTTAGAAGAAAGTAAGTACCAGAAATAATATACAGAGATACTAAGAAAACTGTAGATAAGCATTTTGGTGGTTCTAGAGCTTATGCAAAAGCAACATGCAAATTGTATGATAGACAAATGTATTTTTAATCATCAAATGAGCATCATCTTTCACACAGAGTTGTCATAGTCTGAGTTAAACTGATTTTGTCACTTCAAAGAGATATCTTAAGTACAAATACCTTTGTAACTCAACTGATATTTTGTGTACAACAGACTTGTAAATTTCACTAAGAGCTTGTCACATTGCATGTTTATACATGTAGTAAACTTGAAATGACAATCAACATTCCTTCTCCAATACAGTTGATTCAACAGACTGAGCCTATGCACATTTGGTTAAGGGAAGGCTTGATAAATATTTGAATAATAATAACTGGTGGTTGGAATGGGCTAGATGGACCAATAAGTCCCTTGTTTTTAAAGTTTATATTATGTTATATTTCCTAGACCAGTTTCCCAAATTGTGGGTCATGAGTCACTAGTAGGCTGCAAGAGATAGTGATGTGGGTAGCAGAAATACATTTAAATTTAAAATTATTTAGATAATAATGATCCTAAAATACTTTGTACAAACAAAACAAAAACCCAAAATATAAGAGCATTACTAAACTTTCCTGATAAAACAGAACTCAACCCTCCTCCAATTGAGCATGAGTGACAAAACATTGGCTTGCTATTCATGTGGATCATGGGGTTGGGAAAGTTCAGAAACTCCTGCCCAAAGTACTGTTGTTACAAAATTATCATCAGGTAACTTGATCACTAATAGAATGGTTCCCTCCTGTTGTTATGGACTTTTTCCCAGAATCTTCTCAGGTGTGCTTAACTACATATAATCTCCTAAAGTATAAAAACTACCATAACATCTATCCTCACAATATTTCTTTTGGTTGGTTTCTACAACTCCAAAAGCTGAACAGATTATCTCTTCTAGTTGTCCTGAATATAAGAACCTTGCTCTGTACTTTGATCATGGTGGTATAGCAGCTACTTTGTGAAGAGGTATCTCTGCTTTACAACCAAGCATACAACACCTTGCAGTGAATTTACTAATGCCTTGTTTACTATACGTAATGTAGTGGCCCATAAAACAAAATCTAGATATTTATTCCAATTTCATTTATTGTCGGACATAAAATTGCTAACATAGCTGTACAATTATATCCCTTACAGACCATTCAGTTGAAGATAACAAACCATGGTGCACCTTTTACTAAACTGAAGCTTACATACATGCCTAAAGATGCTTACATAAATACTTAAATTAATGGAACTCAAGTGACTTTCCTGTGTCTGTGATATGAAAGAGAAGTCCCAATTTCAAAAACAAACTAAATACCTATAACATTTGCAACTGTTGACACTTCCTAATTTGTTATAGTGGCTGCCTCAACTCCTTTAGTGAAAAAATCTGCAATTAAGACAATATACCAATTGCCATTGAATGTTTCAGGTTGTGGCCACAAGATATCATTAGTTACCTTTTCCAAAATATCCCCAACTGGTGTATTTGGGCAGGTGCACATGAATGCTGTGTCAGGCTCTTCCAAAAGCCACTTGAACTACAATTCTTTACATCTTGTTTGTTTAATTCTATCCAACAACAGTCATTTCTAGCTTTAAATGCCAAACTGCAAAAGAATTATATATTTATTATAGTACTTCCTTTCCCAAGTTTCAGGAATAAGAAGAGTAGGAAAAATTCTAGAAAGACTAATAAAAGAAGCTGTACATTTAGCAAATTATGATATAAAACAAAGCCAATATGAATTTGCTAAAGAGAAATCTTCTTTTACTAATCCTGCTGTCATCTTTTTGTATGATTGTTACCTGGTATTTTTAAGTAAAAACTGATTTCCCAACAAGTGTTAGACATTAAGACTCCTAGGAGAAGAGTTTGAATCTGAGTTCTGAATCTGACACTTAACTAAGTTTCCTAGTGTGTGTGTGTGAAATAATGAGACTGGTCAAACATAGAAAAATGATAAATGTTTATTACAAAATAAAGAAAAAGAAAATTCAGCATATATATATATTTGCACAGACAAAATCATAGTGTTTCTAATGGATTGTGCTTAGCTCCACAAATTTATTTTTCTTGACATACTTTTGTGTTGAGAAAAATATGGCAATCATAAATTAACTCCTTATCAAAAGAACTTAAGGCAGAACGTAATGAAGAAAGTGCCTCTGAATTCAACAGATAAGCTCAGTTTCTTTATTCGTTTGACAACATTATCACACGCCTTTGTTTTCTCACAGCATTGGTCAGCTATTACATTTAAACAACATCAACATGGCCAGCAAAGGATATTACAATGCTAATCCTTGCAATCCTTTTCAGTGTTATATATTACTGCATTATTCTCTTGGGTAGAATAAACATTATGTACCATACAAAACAGAGAAACAAAGCAACTAGAACGAGACAATCCCAATGAATTTATGAACTACATTTATGCTCAAATATGTATATAAACTGAATAATGATACATTATAAAAATTTCTGTGTAACATACAGATAAAAAACTTGAAATTCTTAAATATCACACTTGTATTTCATTCTCTGTTTATAACTGGGTAAATTAATCAAATAATTGATTACTTACAAATGGTGATTAATCAATTAATCATAGTTTTGATTAAGAGAAAATAATCATAATTTTTTGATAAATAGATTAATCACAACTCATAAGTAATTGATTAATGTCATGAAAATACAACTAATTAAAAAACAAGGTAACTAGCTAGCAGCACCCACCACTAACTCTCTGGTTATTTAAGTGTTAACTAAAGGCTATCTAATCATTGTTACTCATTTTGAAATGCTAACTATAGAAAAGGGAACTGGCTGGCAGAACTCACTTCCAACTCTTTGGCTACTATAGTGTTAAATAAAATTTAAAATTACAGTTTTCTCACTGTGTTCTGGTTTCTAATTTTATTAGGTAACTTATTATTTAGTGATGTATAAGTAGATTTGGATATAGGGGAATGGTCCAAAGTGCTTGGACTCTTCCCCATATTCAACAGTACTACAGTGACATTAATGTAAATGTATACAGATTGCTAATAAATGTCTAGTTGGATACCCCCCCCAAAGCCCTGGATCCATCCCTGATAAGGTGTAAATTGCAAAAATCTGCTTTTTACATTGTGTTATAAATTATATAACTTTACTCATATACTGTCTGTCAGTTATGTTTGTAACACCATATTTTTACAACAGCGGAAGTCACGTGACACTGGTAACAAGTGATGAATTTCTCGATTGATCATGAATTATCAGGTAAGACCGAGTTTGTTCGAGATGCCCTCTTTTTTAGTATATAAACCTGACGAGAAAAGCCATCAGCAATGGAATGTATGATTAAAACGAACAGTAGTCACAGTAAGTTATCGAGATTGTGAATCACTGTGATTTATAGTGTTTTATAAAAGTCGTTAAGTTGAAAGTGACAAGAAACGCATTGACAGTGGAATTACTGTATACTAAAAGTTTGTATCGAGAAAGAATAAACTGGTTTAGTCATGAAAGGACTTGTATCGCTGAAGTTCCTAGGAAAGAATTTCTACCAGAAATTAACAAACAATCAGATGTGCAGCAATATCCCTTACTTTCTGGTTCTGGTGAAAGTTGTAACAGGCACTGGCATGTCTGGAACACTGAACTTTCTGATCACAGAGCAAATCTTACCAATTCTGAAGCAGTATTCTTTATCCACTTTTACATTCCAGCCTTTTGACAACATGATAAATTAGAAATGTAAATTCCCTAGTTGATTTTAATTATTAGATCCCATCTACTTTATAATTTTATACTAGCCTAAGGAATCAATAATATTTAACAATGTTAAATCCTATTAGGACATTAGCCTATTTTACAAACATAACTCCAGTTTTATGATAACTAGCTCTTCTACATGCATATTCAGTACATTGTACTTGTAGGAAAAACTAACTAGTGTCTTGTTGATTTCTCAGCACATATTAAGCAGTTTATTCAAGCTAGTACTGAAAAATATATGCATGCACATATGTAGAGGTTCTCAGCCAAACCTCTTATTTTTCTGATGTAAAAATTATTCTTATATAGTTATAGCACAGCTGTTTTTGGTATTTAACATTTTCTAAACAGTCTACATTCTTCTGATAAAATATTAGCACTTTTTGCTTGAAATAGTTGCATGCAATGACTTATGTTAACACTTTGTACTTGGAAGCCTGAAGTTGTATTGACTCTGTAAGGTTTTGTTGGCTGGATTCTTTATAGTAGGTGTTTATGACTTGTTTGCAATAGATTTTAGCACTATATATATATATATATATATATATATATATATA
>NW_013671387.1:5363-27126 GCF_000517525.1 Limulus polyphemus | reverse complement strand
TATCGACTTCTTGAGAAGAATTCTAAGAAGAAAGTAAACCTACAGACATCGGTCTTGTTTAACAAAATCTGCCTACAAAAAAAATATATATATATATATGAGTACAATAACAAACTTTACCAGAGATTTTATGTTATGTTAAAGCTATATAATGGTCACCTCTTTAAAATTGCTGTATATTTTGTTTTCACACACTGCTAATGACACAAAGCAGTCACTATCTCAGTCTTTCTCTGGTGCCAGTGATGAATGTGAATCTTGTGAGGTTGACACTATTGAGCTATATTCTTGTGGTGATGTCACTGATGATATTCAAACTGGTTTACTTGAGCCTCAAACTGCTTCAAGCACTGACAACTTCATTCTTCCTGAACCATCATGATTGCATTGCACTACAGCAATCATACATTCAGAAATATGTCATGGTATTTCTTTAGTCACTGAGCCATGTATTGACATTAGCAATTAATTGACACAAAATCACTTGATGAAAAATACCAGCTATTAGTAATCTATCAAATGTTGAAAAGTATTCCTATTTTTATAAGCATGTGGCACCACCAAAAGTTTTTCCTACCACATTTTTACATGGGTAAAACCAGTTTAAAATAGCTTGGCTTGAAAAATATTTATGGTTATTATACAACCCAAAATTTGATAACATTTTTGTGGTCCTTGTGCTACTTTTCTTCTAGTGCATAGTCAATTTGATAAATTAGTACTTGTCAACAAATCATTTAACAAACTAGGTAAAACTTAGTTTATACTTTAAGCAGTCATTCTAAGCTTGTTTATCATCATGATTATATGTAGGCTGCTGATGCTTTGAAGGCTTCCATTGAACATCCATCATCCAGTAGAATTGATATTATTACCAACATTGGCCTTCAATCACATATAACTCAGAATGAACATATTCTGTCTGTGCCATTTTGTTTTTAGTAAAACAATGCTTAGCCATGTTGGGAAACCATGGAGCATTGGAAACAATAAAAAGCAACTCTGAGTACCACACTTTGTGAGTTGATAGCAGCAATATAGCACATCTTCTCGCACAAGAGCCATGTGCATCCATGCTATGTTCTTCTACTTGTGTTGTTTGAACTTTACCTTACTAGATCAAGATCCTTCAATTGCTCATTTCAGAGCACCTGAAACATCAACTTTGGCTTCCATGTACCAGTGGAGTCTTATTTTGCAGTTTGCATTCACTGCTGCTTAAACAGCCACAGTTTCACCTTCCACAGTGTCAAGTGTCAGGACATTCCAAAAATGGCCAAAGTCTTACTATGCAGAGAGAGAGTCCATCCATATTTCCATTTGCAAACTTGGGATATGAACTATAACAATGTCATAATTTTGCGATGTTGTTACTGCATGTGCTAGTTTGATACAATCCAAAAATACTGTGGACTTCTGACTTCATCATGGGTATAGGCCAACCTTTTACCACAGTCATCTTAGAGAGGTCTTTCAAAACTTTACCTCTCACCACAATGCTACCAAAAACTATACTTCCATTTGCATGAGCAAACATTTTCCTGGTTTAAGTTTCAAGCTAAACCTTTTTATGCACACGATTATTGTCTTCAGGTTCTCAGACATGCACTCTAAAGTGTGGCCCAACACCAAAACATCCTAACCATTTACCAGGCACATCTCCAATTGCAGCTCCTTGAATGTAACTCCATCAGATGTCCAAAACTAACAGGTGCATTACACAAGACCAATTGGTATGACACAAAATTTATATACACCATCTCACTTGTTAAAGGCCAGTCTTAACTCTACTTTCTTCATCCAACTCTACTTGATAGTGCATTAAACCAACAGGAGCTTTCTAATGTATCCAGATGTTCATCTATCAATGGTAAAGGGAAGGTATCAATTTAAGTTACCACATTCACTCATCTAAAATCAAAACAGAACCTTAGTGTACCTTCCCTTTTCCTGACAATCACTAATGGAGATGACCAAGCTCTTTCAAATGGATGCATGGCTCCATCCTGCAGCGTCTGCTGTAGTTCAGTGCTTGCAACTTCCACAGTTCTTCAAAAAAGCTGGCACAGTGGTTGCTATATTGGATGTACATCATCTTTGTCTATATGGTGCTGAGTCACTGTTGTTCAACCCAATTGATCACTTCGTCCCAACAAACACATAAGAGTATTCATCCAATAAGTAACTATATTACTTTTGTTGTATTGGGTTTAGATTGTTAACCTTAGGTATGTCAGTAGCCTCCTATTTGCTTCTGTCAGAATTGCAACAGGCACAACCCTAGCATTACCACATGTATCAGTTACTTCCACTTTGTTTATTGTGCCTACAACCATTACAGTGTTTATTTGCATAACCCATCATCCATAGTTATTGAGCAACACTGAGAATTCATCCCTTGTTAGACTGATCACTGCCCAAGTTAATGCTGCCTGCTCACTGGACAGGAAACATTCTATTGGATGTGTGTTCTACAACTGAATTACACAGCACTGACAAATCAAGATTTGTCCAGATTAAACCATGGAAAAACATCCCTTTTGCAATATACACTTGCAGTCTACTGTTCTTGGGCTCTATCTGAGTGGCACTGGATGGTATTTCAGGCAAAACTTACAGATAAACTTCATATCACATCCATCCCAAGGATGTTGGTTCTAGATATAAGATCAGAAAAATGACTAATTTGTTCTTTGGGCAACAACTTTTATACTGAGCTGGAGATCTTCTCCTCTAACACCTGTTCTATCATCATTTGCTAGAACAAGTTGGTATTCACTGGCAATAGAGGTGGTTTCACTTGGAGGGATTGAAAGATTCCAAGGTCCAGTGGTATCTTTGCCACTCCTGCATCTATCATGAAGTCATCCTATTACTGTTGCAAATTTACTGATACATACTAAGCTCCACACACACTTAAAGAGCTGGGCTGATCAATTAATTCTTTGGTACAAGCTGTTATCCCCAAAACTGATGTCCAAGCCCATCTTTGGTTCCATTAGATTTCCAGGGCATTTGCAGCAGTGTCCATTTCTTGCTGCTGATCATCCCAGATCTGCTGACCAAATAGCCAGTATTGATTCCCTTGCTTACTTTACTGCTAGGTAAAGTTCTGACACTGTAGTTGGGCTGGCATTTCCATTTGATGGAGGCTGCTGATTGATATCCCTCTTAGAGCCTGATACAGTGGAAGTACCTGAGTTGCACCATCTGCCAATAAAATTGGCACTACAGTTTCCACTGTTGCCAGTCTGAAGTGACTATTTCAAAGCATGCTGTCATGGACACTGCTTCTTTGATAGGTGCTGTCACATAAGTTCACAGGAATTTCATTCAATAAACTTATTGACAAGGATGTCTTCCTGATCACCTGAGGCCATTCTCAGGTATGCCTTCCCATGAAATTGGCATACAACATTCGAGTAGGCAGCCACTCCTCTTCTGTGTCTTAAACTCAGCCTAATAAATTGCCTGACTCTCCAATGGGTCAAATTGGTGATGCAGCATGTACACAATTACTTCCCCAGTCATCCTGCTTCTACTCTTTTAGATGTTTATCAGAATCAAGAGTCAGACCATCTAGGCTCAGGACCAGATGTTGCACAGCATGTTCATGAACCCATTCATTGGTGATCTCCTTTCAATATTTAATGAACTGATTCACCTTCTCTCTTTTCATCCCCTTGAACATCAGAGGCATAATATACTTGGTTTACTCAGATGAACCTGTGTGCCAGACCACAGACTCTTTTTCTTATAATCCTAAAAATACCAACAGGAAATGCTTCTAATGCTTTCACTTCTGAATGGAAGCTGCTTACAGTAATTCTGATGCCACAACATGCAGTCAGTCCATATTCAAGGGCTAGAGGGTGATGAGCTACTCACAGTGGCATATTGTACAGCCCTGCATGACTGCAGGTATCACAATCTTTCATCAATGTCATAAGAAACTCTACTTCCTGAAAAGTACTCTACCCCCCTGGATCATGGTCTTCACCAATGAGTGCCTGTTGCTTCATCTGACAGGGAGACAACTCTGACAGAGCTAGATCTGCTGTGCTCCGATTGGCAACAGCCTAGAAGTTCAGGAAACTTGCCTATGTGGTCTGAAACTCACTAGTCACCATTCCATCCTGATAAATTTTAGTTTTCCATGTTTCCCTTCCACCAAGTTCAATTACCAGGGCACCATTTGCTTGAATGGTCTGAGTACTACAGATGTGTGAAAATCTCAGAGTCAGCAATTGCAGACTGACAGATGTCAAATATCCTCATAACAATGGCAAAAGTCCTATGTCAGAGATGACTTCTTAACTCAACATCTCTTCGGTATGACTCTCTCTCTCTCTCCATTGGTACATTCTCCCTTTCAGCTGTGAGAACTTCTATGTCCAAAAAATGTCATTCTTTTTCTAAAAAGCATTCCCTAAAGAGGGAATTCAATAAAAGGCTAATACACACACATATCACTTCAGAAAATCTGCAATAAATTTTGATGTCATTTCTCCTTCTCATTTATTTGTGATATTTTCAAGTGAAACCTTTTCCATCTAGTGTAAGATAATTAGACCTGCTAGCAACAATGGATTCACTCAGGAAATATGGAAAGTAATTCTGAATCTTATAACTGAGTTTCCCTAGTTTGTATTTATAAAATAGAGATTTGGACAAATGTAATAAGAAATTGAATATTTTAAAATAAACAAAAAGATAATGAAGTATATATATTTGCATATACAAAATCACAGTCATTTTAACTGGACTGTGCTTAACTCCACAACTTTCTCTTACAATAGACTTCAACTGAGCTAAGCATAATGATCTTAAAATAAGTCTACTCAAGGAGCTCCAGGTAGAACTGAACTACGAAAGTAAGTCTGAATTCAACAGCAAAGCTTGAATTCTTTATCCAATCAATAGTATTACCTTCTCAGCCTTGTTCTCTCACAGAATTGGTCAGCTTTTACCTTTAGACAATATCAATTTGGTCAGCAAAGAATAGTACAGTGCTAATCCTTTCAATCCAAATGCTATATCTTCTGCAATATCCCTCTCTGGCAGTACAGACATCACCATAGATATGAAAGAAAAAAAGCAACTAGAACAAGGCAAACTCACCTTTTGTGAACTATATGTTTATAGTAAAACTAAATAAAACTGTAAACTTCTCACATACTAAAACAGATGGAAAACCACATGCCTACATCAAATAGATTTAGTGTATTTTGTTTAAAAAAGGCTTTGGTAAGGTGCCTTACAAAATCACATCTGTAAGGGTTGGGGAAAGATGAGTTAACTGGATAAGATAGATCAAATGGTTATTACACGGGCCTGCAAATATAAACTTCATAAAAATTGTTTTATTTTTAATAATGGATTTTCCATAATTCAGCTACGCAGATTTCAAAAATAATGTTAATTTTTTGTCTATCATATAAGGACTTTTTTTTACAAATCAGGAAGAAAATAACTCTTACTTAGATCAAATTATCATTTCACTTACAACAATGAACATTTCTATTATTATGTTTGTTAACAAAAATACAAACATACTGAAGAAAAGGGAAGAACACTGATATTAAACGAATATGCATCCTCATTCATTCCGATTTTTTTGTGAAATCTATGTCTTTTAGTCTCACAACTATGTGTTGTGGTCTTTCTTTTATGTATTGCATTATGACGTTTTGTGAAAAATCTGTACTTGATGGGAAAAAAAATGAATATTATTTTCGGATTCAGTGTATAGAAATTTCTATAGAATGTGTAAACATTTCAAGACAATAAAACCATGGTAGGCCTGTGTTATTAATACACAAATTAAACTGGAAGCCTGTTACTACTAGAATGTGTTTCATGGATCAGTGATTGATCTTTTGCTCTTTCTTATTTATATTACTCATATTGATAAGAATTAATAAGTAAAGTTTCTGATGACAATAAACTTAGATAATTCAAGCATTTTGGCAAATACTGCACCTTTCACAATAGCAAGTGCATTTGGATTATTATAATTGGATCACATTTCATTCAGATGGGAACCCACTCAATTACATAACTGAAGAAAAGCATCTTGACATAATTGTGGCTAAGTCACTAGTCATTGAAGCAATGATCTGTTACTAGTAGTAAAGCTAATAGGTATTTAAGATGTATTTACAGACATATAAAATTTGTATACTTATTATTAAGTACAAAGCTACACAATGAGCTATCTGTGCTTTGTACACTATGAGTATTGAAACCCAGTTTTTAGCACTATAAACCTTCAGCTTACTGCTGAGTCACTGAGAAAGCAACAAGTCAAAAGAGATAATTACCTTTCAAGCTTTTAGTAAACATCAAGTCTGTTGTACATACACAAACACACACACACACAAAAAAAAATAGATTTTTTAATAAAGTATTTTTATCAAAGATTTGTCTGTGAATTTAAGCTTGAGTAAATGATAATGTTCATGCTAACAATAAAAATATTTCTTTTCATCTTACAGTTTTCATGTTTCATTTGCAAGCCTCTGGAACCCCTGAAATAAATATCTTAAGTTTTTTGTGGGTAAAACATGACACTTTATCTCTTATTTTCCCTAACTTAAAACTAACTGTAGCAATGTCATCTGTAACAAAATTGGAAAAAAACTTTTTTCTAGGATGATTGCAGATTATAACAGACAATCGTAATTACTTATCCTCAACAATCTCAGGCTTGTAACAGTTTCACATCTGTTTTTATCTAATTTTATCATTTTACTGCATTTTGTACTTTATTTAATTAGTGTAACAAAGCAATAAATCACCTAGTAAGAGCTTAGTGTAAGTTAGGGTAAATAAAATATCAATTTACATCACATGAATGCATTTCTTGTGCATTGCTTGAGAAATTACATTTTTTTCACTGATTTCAGTTTATTTATCCTTTGTAAACCACTCCCTTTGAAACCTAACATTATCTGTGGGATGTATAGTTTATCTGTTGCAAATCAGTTGTTATAATAAGTAGCTTTCATAAAAAAATATTTTAGTTTTTCTACGTGAGAGATTGCATGAACAATATTTATATCTATTAGAAAATACTAATCTGAAACTCCTGAACTCTTGCAATAATTACATACACTGTAATATATAAATATACAATGCATTTTTCACTTCCTATTCGGTCCTTGGAGGTAGCTGTAATGCTGCATGTTGTGCAACAATGTAAACAGTTGTGTCCTCCAATGGTAGGTCAGGTGAAATTTTGAGGTTACAACCTCTTTTAGGTTTGAATGAGAATGACTAGTCAATGGTTGCACTAGTTACTCTACTTAAATCCATTACCTGTGAAGTAAGGAACATTAGTTTTAAACAAACTGGTATATGATCTACAAGAAAGCAGTGAACTTACAATCCAGTAGAAGTGACAATCCAGTGTCTAAGCAAGTACACATACACTGTGTTTGTGTTAAATAAATAAAGCTTGTTTATTTGTATTTTACATACTGTCAAGTCTCTACCTCATTTTCATACACTCAGTCAAAGTCAGAGAACTCATCATTACTGCACAGCAAATATGTTGTTGAATGTTCTTTTATTTTGTGGATATATCCAGTAATTCCAAGGGAAATTAGTTTCATCTGAAAATACCAAAGATTGGATAAGAAAGAGAAAATTTTGTACCGTGACCAGAGGATATCTTATTATGGAATTTTCTGTTTTTTGCTGATGTGTTTATTGACCTATACTCCTATTCTTGTGTTATTTAAGTTTAAAAAGGCTTCATGTTATGGGGAATGGCATTTTTTGCATTCAAGGAACTTATTACCAAATGGAAGAGTTGATCACTGAAGGAGGATGGATGTATAACAGGGTTGTTGAGTCTAGGTGAAGTCCTCTCCTGGAGACTGGACTTTCACCAATACTGCAAAGTACATGACTTCCATATTCTTGCAACCAATGATTTCAGAAGGAGAGTCACTAATGTATAGTGAACCCAGAATGGCTGCTTATGCTGTCCCGCTGAGGACTGTTCTGAATGAGACAGAAGCACAGATATATGGAGATTATTGAGGTGTTGTGACATCTGGCTATCTGAGACTGAACAGGGAGGTCTCACAGGTATCCCAGAGTTTTGATAGCCAAAAAACTCAAACTCAGCTCTGGTTAAAGCCACTCAAGGATAATGAGGAGAGACTGGAGATACTGTTAGTGGGCAAGTCTGCCAACAGGAGCAATCTCACCAGGAAAGTGAAATGGCAGGCACTAAATGGAGAAGTAAGTGAACCATGGGGCAATGGTGAGCCTCTCCAAGCTGTGAAGAATAATGATGACAAGTTTGTGGAAAGGCTACCCAGTGAAACAATGAGTTGTCAACAGGATGCGAGAGATCTCACATTTACAGATGCATTTGCTGCAGTACAAAGCGTTAACTTTAAACTGGTTGCAAGAGAGTAAAAAGCCATGCAGCAGTAGATGTAGTGGTTATACCTTGAACTGACCATTCTATACAAGCACGCATGTTACACAAAGCTTGAGCTAAGCTGAGGATTAACCAAATACCCAACTTTACTGGTACTGTGATGAAACCAAGTGAGTATTTAGTAATAGGGCAGGGCTATCTCAGTCTTCTCAAGGTTTACATAGTGCAGCCCAGGCTGATGCTTCCACTTGGATGTTATCCTGGAATAGAGGAGCAAAGCATTTGCTTTACCTGTGGAGCACTCAGTCACTTCTGAGGAAAATGGCTGTACCTTGCCAGGCATCAAGGTAGATAAGGCTACTGATTTTGCCAAATGGTTCAACCTGTGCAGAATCCCAAGAAAGGGTGATGAACAATTTCTCTACTGCTCTGAAAAACTAATGGAGATCAAGTTGGACCTGGCCACTAACTTGAGGCAATACAATGAACAGCTTGCACCAAATGGTTTGATGATCAGTTCAGATCTATCAGTGGTAGGTTATGTGCCTGTCAGAATATAATGGCAAGAAATAAGAGTTCCTGGTTCATACAAAAGAGCCCAGAATACTGATATACTTTGCCTTATATCAGAAGGTCTGAGGGAAACCACCACTCAATCCAGTTGATACTAACTTCATTCTGGCAAATGGAGATAGATATGAATAGATACGACTCTCTGACTATATCTAGAAGGCATTACTCACAAAATGAAGGTAGTTGTCATCAACTTTGGTTCTAGCATCAGCATCCATGGGATGGATGTACTGCACAGCTTAGAAGTTAGTTTCAGCTGTGCAACAGGTGACCTGATATTTTGTGGGAGATTTATATAAGATTGCACCAGAAACAGTGCACTGCACAAGTGTACATGTTGGCAAAGAAGTCACAGTTACTTCCATATAAACAAGTGGCATCAGTGCCATGTAATGCAGTTACAGAGCCCAGGTGTTAAATAAACAGCATCACCTTGGGTAATTATCTTTGCAAGGAAGGATGAATTCCCTCTGTTATTCTGCAATTATTGGGGATCATTTATCCAGCTTTATGCTAGGATAGTCACTGACACATTCAGTGAAGTGAAAAGTGGCTGAGACTAGTGGTACCACTATAATTGCATCTGTTGTGCCATGTCAAAAAGCACATGGTTACCAACACATCTGAAACTGCTATTTTAGGAATGTGCAAATAATATAGACTAAATGCAATGGCATTAGCTAAGGAACATGTTGGCTGAATATGTTGATATATTTGTGGGACCAGATGGCAACTTGGGTCAAACAACAGTCACGATATAGCACAAGGAACGTGTCCAGCACTGAGGTACAGTGGATATTAGAGGATGGAATCATACAGCCTTCAGAGACCTTGGTTGCCTCCAGTAGTGACCGTCAGAAAAAAAGGCAGATATGTCCTGGTTCTGTATTGATTTTAAATGGGTTAACACTTTTCAACTACCTTGAAAAAAATTAATATCTGTATGCATTGGAAAAAGCCTGATGATACAATAAAGAGGCAAGACCCTGAAAATGGTATTCTAGAGAATAAAAAAGCAGGCAGAAAACTGAAAGAAGGGAATTCTATGTTCATGTGCAGGAAGGTACATTCCTCCATCTCATTGTATATATATATGCAATATCCACAGATCCTGTTAAAATAGCAGTGTTGCAAGTTGGACAAAACCAGTGACCAAGCAAGAAGTTTCCAGTTTCCAAGATTTTGTCTTATATCAATGACTTGTGGCCAACTTCTCCAACATCATTATTAGCTAAGGGATCAAGAAATGTGAGCAAGCATTTCAACACCAGTGATGGTGGAAATTGGAGCAGTGTTATTGCTTATGGCTCCTGAATGCAAATACTGTATGACAAAGAACTGCTTGCAGTTGTTTTCATAAACACTATTGACCTTACTTGTATGGTAGAAAATTCACAGTTTAAGTGGATCAAAACACATTATCACTTAAGCATACAACATGGAAATGCCAACAGATTACCTTGCTGTATGGTGATAACCTGTCAGTCCATTGAATTTCCAAACCCTGGACACTGTGTAGAAGTTGAAGCCATTTCTGCCATAGTACCAATAAACCATACAGTAGGAGATTCCACTAGTGGATGGATGCCACAATTAATGCTTTGAGAGCTTTGGAAAGAACAAATGAGGGTCCAGATCTAGCATGATCACTACTTGCCATGCAGCAAGGTAATGCATGACCAGCTGAAATTAAGAAACATAACAAGGACACAAATAACTTATGGAATTCATAGGAACAGTTATAAGTGCAGGAAGGTGTGCTGTACCATTGTTATTATTCATCAAGCCAAGGTTCCCAGCCTGTGTTACAATGAGTTTGTTTGTAATTAAGCACAAACAACACAATGGGCCATCTGTGCTGTGCCCACCACAGGTACTGAAACCCAGTTTTTAGCATTGTAAGTCAGTAGACATACCACTGAGCAACTAGGTTATTTTACAATTAGTAATCTCCAATAGTTTTAGGTTCAAGATTCTCCAGAATTTGCAAAATAAAAAAACTGTAGGGCACTAAAGGCTACTCACAATTCTGTTAATGTTTGATAATGGTTCTATTAGCTGCATTTGAGTCAAGACATCCAGTGCTGGTGTCAACAGTGTACAGTGTGAAGCATGCAAAGAAATATCTGTCCTAATCAGAGTAAACTCCAACAGAACTGTTGGTTCTTCTCCATGTAGAATAGCCTGGGTATTGCTGATCTGCTGCTGGAGATGGAATGAGGTTAATTTCTATGTACTTGTGGCCATTAACTACTTCACAAGGTGTATCTAGACTTAACTGTTGGTCTATAATGACAACAAAATCTGTGACTGATGCATCTAATGCCTGTGATGGATCTCACAGTTATCTTTAATATTCAATTATTACCTCTGTGTGTGTTTGACAGCAAGATTTCTCAAAAATGGATTTAAACAAAAGTTGGAATACATTTGGACTCTGACCCAACTTAGATGTATAGTTTTTGGAGGGTCTAAGTCAGAAAAATCCAAAACATCCCTAACTTAACATGGGGACCAATTTCTCACACTGTTTCTGCACTATAACTCAGACAAAAATTATTATATTTTGATGAAACTTGGTGGACATAAGTAGAATATTATTCCTCATTGTCCTGCCAAAACAACAGACATATGGACACAATTTAATATTTTTGAGAGCCAAGTATGATCATTGCTGTGTGGCAAAGGCATGTGCTCTACTGAGTGCCCCTCTAGTTCTAAAACTTATAAGTGTTGGGTGTGATGAGGAATTTCATTTTATCACCATCGGTCTGATGGTTTAGTAGTGGGTAATACAGACTGTCAAGTATATGCTTGCTGATAAAGTTAGAAAAAAAAATACATTTATTCTCCAGATAATAATAAAGAATTTTTTTCTGACAATGTTTCACCATTATGGCTTCATCAGTGCTAGTAGTACAAAAACTATTTGATGTGAAAATATACATAAAAGTCATTTTTTCCTTCCTTTATTCCCAAAATTTCTAAGTCACTTTAGTATGTACTATGTGTTCTTTAAAACAAGAAAATACACTGCTAAGTTTGCTAATCCTGATCAAACCAACTGGTATGAGCACTTACTGTACATCATCATGGCATACCTCTCAACTGAAAAGAGATCAACAGGATTGCCAAACATTGTCTTGTTTGGCCAGGATTTCTTGCTACCTGTAGACGTGATGTATGGTCCTCACACAACCCACAATATTCACAAATTCAAAGCCTACATTATCTAACATACACACACAGATTTGCACATTAACAGCTACAAAAGCCCATCAACAGAAGAGATGGTACGATAAGACAGCAAAGGAACAAACAAATCAGCATGAAGAATGGCTTTGGCATGTGCCTACAGTATGATTTAGCAATACCTCATTTTGTGGTTTCATAAGCCAGTCCATCAACATTTAAATTACAGCAAAAAGTGTGCAAAAGCCTATTTTGCTTGTTCACTAGCTGTGTCCATATGCTACTGATGAATCTCTTGTGAACCGCTTAACCAGGAATCATAGGAGGAGGCTGATGATTCACAGGAGAATGAGAGCACTATTATATCCTACTCCAACTCAAAAAATGAAGAAAGAGTTGAGAGTATTTATAATGCCATTCAAGATGAAACAGGTGAGAATGTGCTGGATCTCAAGGCAAGAGATAGTTCTGGTAGTTGTTCATACTACCAATGACAGCCCTTTATCGGAACGTTTAGAATTAATGCCAATTAAACAACTAGATATGTCATTTGATTGAAAAATCAATAACTGAAAGAAAGTGTTGCATTTCTTGCCTTCCAAGCTATCGAGTGGTATTCATCATACAATGTGTTCACTGCATTGTGTGACTTCCACTTGATTATCAAAAGCTAGTGCAACTGGTGACAGTAGAAGTAATGCCTAGTGCATCAGCAGTTTTACAACTAGAGATGATAGCCAGGAATTTGAAAACTCAGCAGAAAGGACTTTGCAACTCTTGCTTTTTTAAATATATCAAGTGATTTTTTGAGGAGAATGCTGTCTGACATTTTATGAAAATCATTCTGTTGATTTGGCTAAACGGTGGTAGTTCAATGGAGTATACTACATGGTCCTTTCTGTATTCTCCTTCATACACATGAAATGTGTATGTGACTTCTCCATGTAGAGTGAAGGAGTTGTGTTTCCTCTGAGTATAAATTGTTACCCACTGTAGTAACACCACAATCTCGACTTATGAAAATTTTTGCTGAAAAATCTTAGGTTGGCTGAATTTTGTTGGTGATTATTTATCTTGTGATGTCTGAAAAGAAACGTGTTGAGTTTTACAATTTCTAGATGGCAGCTCATTAATGTTCTACAGCTATCAAAACCTAGCATTAAGAAACTCAAGACGGTTGCCAAAGTAATTTGTGTGAGAGCCAGAGGCAGTCTGTTTTAAGCTATTGGTGCATGTAATATACAATAAATATCTATGTGGTCTAACATACCTGTATGAACATTACATAAAATCATTTATAAGTGTTGTATAACAGGTGGTTCACTTACACAAAGCACAATTAAACAGCTTGTGAATGGAAACAAAAGATTTGACATGGATGTTAAGGGCTCATTATATGAAATTAACTGTGATTATTGACATGATGTATTATTTAGTAATGCAGTGTACCTATTATCTTGATCAATATCTGCAAGAAAATGTTTCAAATTTGACATTAAAACATTCAGCATGATACAAGTTTTTCATGGAGGAATAAGATTAACAAAGAAATTTATGCTACATCTGAGAGAAGTTTTACCTGTTGTTTTTAGGTGCAAGATATTTCTATTGGATCAAATTGATATATTTATGTGTGTGTGTGTGTGTGTGTGTGTGTGTTAAATTATATGTAAATGAAATTCACAGACAGTAGCTTGGATATCATATCAAATGTAAACTTTGTAATTAATCTTTTATTTGGCTATGAGGGAATATTTTCAACTATGCAGATTGAATATTTAGTAAGCATGCAGTTATCTAAATACCTTAACATTATTTCAGCACAGGTTGCAGTTAAAAATACATGTAAGCTCTAAGTGTATAGGTGGTAACAATTGTATGGTGAAACTCTGAAAGCTGCACCTAACTAGTGCTTAATTTGTATCTAGAAGAAACACATAAGAGAGAAAGGATGTAAGCATTAAACAGTTTTAACAGTGAGAAGTGAAGGTTGGCAGCTACTAATCCATGCCAGCTCATGTGCATGAACTAGCTTAGCAGTCTCAACTTCATTTCTTTCCTACTGCAATTGGGTGTTCATGTAGCAACCAGATAGTACATGAGGAAATGGCCATTGACATGGGAATGACAATTAGGGCAACATAGCTATATTCATTGGTCAAGCAGAGACCGATTGAAACCTGGGGACAAAGAAGTTCACAAATGTTAGTGATACATCTGCTATTGGCAAATACAGTGTAGGCAACATGAAGCCTGTATAAATGTCATTGGACCAAGATAATCATTTCATTATTTTATCTTTAAAGATAGCTTTTAGAAAAGGTTTACAACCTAGACTTGGATGACAAGGCAACACCTGTCAAAAGAATAGATCCCATTATCAGTAGATAAAACTAGGGTTGCTTGAAAATAAAAACATAAATGAAAGGAAGTGACAAGACTTACCCTAGTCAAAGGCAAACAGACATGTATAGAATTGACACGGGAGGGATATGATATCCATCAGAGGAAGATACAGCCAGATACAAGGAGTGAATTGGACAAAGAAGCCAATCAAGATCAGAATGGGAATACCAGTTGGAAATAGAAGTTAAGAAATGAATGTGAAAGCCAAATATCCTTCAGATGCAGCATAGGCCTGAGGGGAATATAGTATGACATAAAAGGAATGGCAGAGGAAGCAGGTAAGATGAAAGGCAGAAATATCTGATGGACAATGTTTGCAAAGAAGAAGAAGGAAATACATCTTGAGGGAGAGATGATAGACAGAATATGAAGACAAAGGGAGGACAGGAAAGGCATAAGGGACTACAATGAAATCCCAATTAAGGAAATCAAATGAACATGGAAGACACGACTTAAAAGGAGGGAAATGACAGGGAAAGACAAAACCTGGAGAAAAGAAACGTGTTCCACGAGGCTGCTGGATAGCTAGACATGGTTGATGTTGACAAGCCTTTTTCAAACAACCAGGTGAAGAAAAGGGAAGAATGAGAAACATAAGGGTAAGAAGGACAGAAACCATGTCGAAGAAACCAAAGGCAGAAGGTATACCATTTCCTGTGGTAAATGGACATGGAAGAAGGTTTAATGAATTGGAAAAGGAAAAATGCAACACATGAAGACAAAGGCCATGAGTGATGACAGAGTGTGGTGACATCTGGATGAACAACGTCTGACTAAGGTCAACAGAATAGGGACCGAGACACAGGTAATGGTAGGAGAGGTTGACAAGGTTGGAGCAGTGAGAATGGTGGTTGTACTGGCCAATATGGAACCACCAGTAGGTGAAGACATGGAGTGGTTTGGAATAATGACAGAACTCTGGAGAGGAGTCGAATAGAAGGATAAGCATAGATGTAAAGACCCCTCCAAGCTTGACAGAATTTGACCATCCCCAGAGTGGGCAGATATGGAACAGAAGACCAAAGGGAAGGAAGTTTGGTGTGTGGTGAAGGCATATATGAAGTATGTATCCCTAGCTGAGAACACATCCACCTAAAGACCTGTGGATCAAGGGACCACTCTGTGAGGAGAATATTGTTGGGAGAAGATAATTGATCAACCACCAGATTCAGGGAACCAGGAAAATGGCAAGCTAAGACCACAATATGGTGACTGTGGGCTCAGAAAGAAAATCCAGGATCTTAATACACAGACCTGGAATTGGTACCCCCTCCTGGCTCTGTGATATAAGTGACCACTGTGGAGATGTCAGAATGTACCATAACCCCTGAGGAAGAAAGTGTGACAAAGTTTAACAAACTGCCAAAGGTTTCAAAAAGGTGATATGGTGAAAACTCCTTGATCGACTAGAGACCGGAAATATTCAGGGAGTCAATGTAAGAACTCCAACTCTCTAAATACGAGTTCATGAACAGATGTAAATCTGGACGAGATGGAGTAAGAAGCAACTCTGCTGTGGTCTAGTCTCTGTCTAATCACCAAGACAGGGATCCGAAAAGTTCCACTGTTATAGTGTCCACCGAACGGATTGCATACAAGCCCAACCCATGGGAATGACAGCATTTAAAGAAGCCCACATCCCCAAAGAGATAGAATGTATAAGGCTGTAAGAAATGTGAGGTGACTTGTGAACTGCCTGTTCCAAACCCAAAGATAAAAAAGAAAAGGCTAGGCCAGACTGAGAATACCCCTCCAAGTGATCAGGGTATTGAGTGGGGGATAGAACCGAGTTCTCTACTATCACCAGGAATCCTACCCATGCTGCTTCTTGTAAGGGCAAATGAGTAGGAAGAAGCAAGCAGGAGCCATTCATCCACAGAAAGAAGGCTCAAAGAGTGAAGATGTCAGGCAAGAGTTTATACTCCTCAAAAAAAACACAAAGAGCCAAGGTTGGTCCAAATGTTAAAGCCCCAAACAGGAACACTCAAGTTAGAGCAATAAATAACTATCGATGATGTGGGCACTGTGGGGAAGAACTTCGAATTGTAGATGATGAGGAGAAAGTAAGGTTTCTACTATTACCAACACAGGAAAAGAAACCAAAGCATAAGCTCAGCCATACAAATGGGAAAGAAATGAACACATCAGTGATATAACAAACAAACAAAATTTCAGTCCTACACTGACAAAAATTTTTAACAACAACGAAAAAAATATTCAGATACAGCAATGAATTATATATTACTAGTAGTAGTGATGGGTAATGTACAAGCTATTTAAACATATCTAGTTAACAAAGTACTTATAAATATCAAATGCACATTCCATCTAAATTTATCTAGTCCACAAAATACATACTAATAATGAACATACAAACCAACAAAAATTACCTAGAAAACACATTAATAATCAACATCTAATTTATATTTCCTCTAAATTAACATACATGAAAAAGACACGTAATTAAGTCCTATACTGATGAAAATTAGGATAAGGCACATAATTAACAACAGAACAACAAATTAGATGTTACTAGTAGTAATGATATTTACCTTGCAAACAAACTAAACACACCTAGTTAAAGTACTTATTAATAACAGACTAATAAACCCATGAAATTTGCCAAGTCTACAAAGTACGTAATATTAAGAAACATGCAAAGAAATTAAATTTACCTAAAAAAACAAAGTAATAATCAATATCTAACTTATAATTCATCTAAATTAAATCAGGTGACAAAGGACACAAATATCTAACTTACCAAAGTTTGAGCACTTAGGATGTGAAATATTGAATTCTCCCATCTATAAACAAGGACAAAGTCACACAAAGAGCAGCTAAGCTGCACCTAGCATTGGTATACCAACCAGGTGTGAAATTTACATGTTGAAAAACTTGCCAGAAGATTCCCTGGCAGAACTGGAAGCAATAGGAAGAAATGAGAAGAACAATTCTCCACCAATGTGAATGATGTGGTGGCACAGCAACTGGTGGAAGGTGTAAACTCCTGAAGAAGTGTAAAGTGTGATAGACCAAATAAGAAGGTGCCAGAAAAAGAGAGTCCAAGTTGTCTTCTCATTGATTGTATTCTTCATCAGAAACACTGTCACTTTGAAAACAAGAATAAATTGCCAGCCAAACATATGAATCTATCTCCCTGTGAACTAGGGCCTGTACTTCCTCTGCAGGTAAAGTCAAACCCAATTCATGCAAAGTCGTACCAGTAGCATTTTGGAATGTACTTAGAATTTCCAAAGTTAATACATGGATTGCAAATTCATACTAAGATATTTAGTAACTCATTACCAAGAAATAAATGCAAAAAAATTGTTAAAACAAGTAAATGCAAATATAGTAAAACAAAACTGTTGAAAAAAATTGAAATGGCAAAAAATGATGTTCATGAATGGCAACCACATGTGAAAAAACACCCGTTTAAACAATGATGTGCCAATCAAGAAAGTGAGGATTGAGCAGAAATAGCAGAGGGAGCTAGCTGTGCCAATGTAGGTGGCACAATACTATTGGTGTAGTCACATGATATATTCATGTTCAGAGATGGTGCATAATTAATGTAGTATATAGACTGGTGTGGTGATCGCAAAAACTTTCTTAGCAATGCTTTGAGGGCAGAAAAAGATTGAGATAGCTTTGTGTAAATGAAGGTAAGACCATACTGGAAGAATCTTCTACTGATTAAAACATATGATTCTGTATGAACACATGAGGAAAAGAAACAAATATCAGAAGCAGTTTTGGAGAAGTATATGGCAAAAGTAGTAGCAGCAGTATACCCCCAATGTATGCATTGTTCTCAGGGTGCTACTTACTGTTTCATTGATTGTTAACTATACAGTGAGAACTTTCTTCTAAGTTCAAATTGATTAAAATATATAAAGTCCATCCACATCACATGACCATCTCACAGAGCAGATCACACTGTCCATCAAAAGGAAATGTTATAAGAATGTTACCTGAAGAAGTCTTTTTCCTTATGCTTATAAATCATTGTTTACTTACCTATTACTATATTAGCATAATGTGCTTCCTTACTCATGTTAAAAGGAGGTTGAGTTTCCAAAATGCAGATAAAGAATTTGTATCAAGGGCAAGTTAAAGTAAGTTGTCAAACTTTTATAACTGTAACAAAAGCAAGTGGATGCAAAAACATACATGTCTAAGCAGTAACATTTTTCAAGCACTGTAAGGCAAGAATTTATTTTTCTTTGGGGGTGGAAGAAGTAGGAGAAACTACGAGGGCCTCTGGTACACATACATAGGGAAGAAAAACATGAAAAGCAAACTGATCTTTTATTTCTATTAAACTGGTCTTATGAACACTTTTAAAATCTAAAACTAAACATTGAATTCTTGCATATTAACATTTAATAACATATCACAATTGTTTTTTACTGTAAAGACCTTTCAGTCCCTGTGTGCCATTCATTTTAAAGCTGAAATCATTTGTCTTTTAGTAGTTATAGACAAAATTGTATAGCTTAGAAAAGGGGCACTTTTGAGACATAAGAAGAGAAAAGGCAAAGGCTTGAGCCCACCAAGACCCCCCACCCACCTGTGCACATCACTGTATCTAAGTAGGTAAGTCGAATGTCCTAATTTTATCATCAAAATTTATGTATTGAAGGAGACTTACAATTCAATAGCACAAGGTTCATAGAATTTTATTATGACTCCACTGTTATCTGGTGAAACCATGCAAACAGATACTATACATTATAGAGAACTCACTGAAATTTTCAGATCATACTAATAATAAAGTAAATTTTAGAAGATCCACTGAACTATAATATATGGGTAGATGTACAGGAACATTTAGATCTCTTAATGGCAAGGCCTTGTACTGTATAGTGCCCGGGCTAGGTGTGATCTAGTGGTTAACATGCCAAGTAAGTGAATCTGGGAATTTATTGTTTGTGATTTACTGCCAGAGAAAAAAGTTAATAAGGACATAAGAATTTCAAAACACATGCAGTATATGGTAAGGAATCTGTCCAAGCCAAAGCAAGTTTGTGATTTAAAGTTACAATGAATTACAATCTACAGTACTATACAGTTCATTTGAGAGACAGATGTACCTGCTGCAAATTTATTCTAAATCTCGATGGATACAGTATGACTATATCATCTGACTACTGGCATATCTTAAATTCTAAACAGGCTTTTCTTTTCAATCCCACAAATGATTTTGCCACTATAATTGTTGCTCTCTCTCAAATTGGAACTCCAATTTAAGTTGTGTTAATCATAGTTACTTAACCCTGGACAATATATGCTAAATTCTGTAACATACTTCTATACCTGGGGTTTGTAGAACATCTTTGGCTTAAAAAGAAACTTAATCATTTACGATATTTATAATGATCTGAACTTGCAATCCAAATTTCAACCTTTGATGCTGTTTGAGGTGGAACTTGAAAGTACTGAAGGTTCAGGCTCATCACTGTCTGTACTGGTAAAATAACCATCACTTTTATGTTCAGTGGTGTATATTGATGCTGTAGAATGTAGTTTTAACTCCTTTATGCAGTTTTAACTCTTTTTTTATGTTTTTGTTGGATAATTTTATAAGTATGAGTAGTTAGATGTTGATATTCAGGGTGGGCTGATTTATTTGTTGAGTGATCTTGATGGGCTGAAAGTACTTGGTACATCTAAAGTGGAGCATTTTATTATATTCTTAAACCTCTTATTTATATCTTGAGTTCTTTTGTGTTTGTGTGTGATCAGATGAACAATATTAGGATATGAAAAAATGTATGTAGCATTATGAGATTTTCAAATAATTATAAACTAAAATTGTAAATTTAAGGGAGTTTAACTCACTTTTAAGGAAAGGCATGATAAATACTTACACAAGTACTGGCTTTGAGGGGTTTTTTGTTTAATTTAATTTAGTGTATGGGACAATCTTGATGTTGTCATTATTTGTAACATGATGTTATAGTTTGCTCATAGTACTTAAAATATTACAGAACTAAGAGTAATAAAGCAAAAACAATTTTATATATAGCTATACTATTGATATAAAACACTACCATAAGCAATCATTGACTGAATATTTTCAATTAATTTTCTTTTCTTTCTTTCCGATTTAAAATATTCAGTTGCATAATACAACCGACAGATTTGAAAGCTATTTGTGATTTTCTTCCTAGAAAATACCTGTTTTATTGATACATTTTCTTAAGTTCATAAATATCAAGATAATACATCTGTTTTCTTGTGCTTCCTACATCTAGTTGTATGACTACATCAAAGTTTAGAGATATTGATTTCATTACAGGCATACCTTAAACTCTAAACAGGCCTTTCTTTTCAATTCCATGAATGATTTTGCCAGTACAGTTTTTCTTCTCTCTTTACAAGATGACCTTTGAATCAAAAATGTTATAGGTTTAACTTCCAGGTTTTTATTCTCAGCCTTCCTTGTCCTTGGCATTTTCTCAACAGTTTGACTATGAAGCATTCACCTAAAAACATGCAATATATCATAAGAAATCTAAGCCAAAGCAACTAAGTGGTTCAAAGCTACAACAAATTATGATCTATACTACAAGACAGTTCCTTTGAGAAACAGCTGTACCTGCTTCATATTATTCTAAAGCTTATTGAAAAAGTTTGTCACTTGCTGTTGTGCCTTTGTCAAACATACTGACCTTATTCATTATCCTTGAACCATCTTATTTCTGTCACTGTTGATAACACCCAACAATACTTATCTCAGATACTTTTTTCCCAACAGTTTTAGATAAGATGTGAATAAAAGTTACATAGACATCAACTTGACATTCCTATATATAACAAAATTAACCCGAATTTTATTCAAAAATATTTTAATATTGTTGTCAGAGATTTAAGATCAATGTTGGAAAAAAAAGAAAGGAGTAGGTGTCTGAAAGACAGAAATCAAAACTGAAAAAGCTTTACTTTGATTTTTTCATGTTATTTAGCAGATCAAGTATTATAATATCTAGTTCAAAAGAAATCAGAAAAAAAAAACAGAACTAGATGCTGACCTGTCTGCTTTTGTCTCAATATATATATATATATATATATATATATATATATATATATATATAGCAGTACTTAATCTATTTAGAATTAGTAGGAAAGATCCTGTACTTACAATTAAGTAGTACTTTCCTTTACTTAAATCAATCTATTTAAAACGAA
>NW_013671387.1:0-5291 GCF_000517525.1 Limulus polyphemus | reverse complement strand
TTATTAATAATACTTAGTTCTAAAAGAAAATACAAGAAAAAAAACAAAAAGAAAACTAGTATGTGTCCTACGTCTCGTCTTTGTTCTCTAATATATATATATATATATATATATATATATATATATATAATATAGCAGCTTAATCATTTGAAATATGGAAGATCTGACTTCAATATAGATTCTTCTTAATCATCATTTAGAAAAACAACTTAAATTTATAAAAAAAAATCCTTTCAGAAGATTGCTTAACCCTATGCACACAGGCGAGAATCAAAGTGTGCATGCCATGATCTTTTCCATAGTGCCATTCAACATGGTATTATGTACTTGATGTCAGTTGTAAAGTATTCAGTTTATCCTATATTGCTGATTTAGCAACAGTTCATAGTAAAGCAAAGTAAATGCCAGATACAATATATATATGGAAAATGAAAAACTGTATATATGCATTTTGCAGATTCTTAAGGTTATGCAACTATACAATAACCAAAAGTATTTTTATTCTTTACACAAACTTTGTCCTCCAACAATGCAATATATGCATAGCAACCAAGGCAAAGGGGTAAACAAATATTTGATACCCAATCCTCCAGCTCACCTTAATAGTAAGCATAAAGCAAATATTTGTGGGATTCTATTCCTAGCCTAGAATAGTCTTAAGACAATTTGTTGATAATTGTTTTAAAATCTAGTTCAACCTGGTAGTTTATTTTTTAGTGCATGTTTTCCCACAAAAACAAGCTACTGAAAAGGAGAGAACAGTGTTGTGGCTGAAAGCTATCAACAACAAAACACAGAAAGCAATAGGAAAGCTGTGAGAGTCAAAGTCTAACTATAACTGTGTGTGTTCAGCTAATTTTATATCATGTAAATGTTGTATTCCAATTTTTTTTAAACACAAGATAATTGTATTAGTCTGGTTACTGCACGCTTGGCCATTCTGTCGGGTCATTGATCCACGAGTCAGCAGGGTGCTGCTAGGGACAAGAATAAAACCCAATTAATTGTAACTTTACTCGATATCTCGCCAATGTCTCGTCTGACAACTTATCCTAGTATTGATAACACATTGCAATTGATAATTAGACTTTTAAACAATAATATCTGAACAATAATTGAAGAATTTGCACAGCAGCTTCAAAAGTAACAAATGTATATGGTAGACCTATATAAATTGAGTACACGCAGCTGTAGTTGCTTCACTATTGTTTGCCCCTTTGTCAAGATGCTGATCGCGTAACAGGCAAAATCACATGACTGTGACAGCACACCAACCTCAAAAATACCTTTGTTACTCATCTGGTTTTTAGTCTACAATAGTTTGTTTGTTTTGAATTTCGCACAATGCTACACAAGGGCTGTCTGCGCTAGCCATCCCTAATTTAGCCGTGTAAGAGTAGAGGGAAGGCAGCTAGTCATCACCACCCACTGCCAACTCTTGGGCTACTCTTTTACCAACGAATAGTGGGACTGACTGTTCCATTATAATACCCCCACGTTTGAAAGGGCAAGCATATTTGGTGGGACAGGGATTCGAATCCACGACCTTCAGATTGCAAGTCGAGCGTCCTAACCACCTGGCCTGTCTACAAATACAATGTAGTTACATGTAATAAATTTCGAATTATAGTTAATATTCCTTCTCCAATACACAGTCAGTCCAATGTGTTTGATTAATACATCACGAAGTCTCATGAAAAGCAGAAAAGGTTGACCTTATTCTCCTTTTAAAAACACAGAAAATTTTACTTAAAAATGAAACAAATTCTGAGAATTCTGAGAATACTTCATAGAATTAATACTAATAGTATAATTAATTAATATTTTTGTATTACGAAATGTTTACTTTATTACATTAAATATTTGATAACCTTATTCTGCTAAAAATACCCGATAATCATTAAATACTTGAAATAACATAATACCTTTATGATTATCAACTTTAAACTTCAAAAAGAGTTAATTTTTTACTGAAAGACTGTAACGACCATGTGCTGCATTTACAAGCCTGTATTAAAACGCCCCATCTAACGGCAGTAACATAAATTTTTATAGTAGTTTCTCGTTTTCCCTGGCAGTTATTTAGATTTAAAAATAATTATTTCCGAAGAAATAATTACTAATCTGGGGTGCTCGAAGACTAAACAACCCTCCTTCACCCCGCTCGTGGTCTAGGAATATGGGCTTAACTTGAGAAAATAGGAAATTAATGCAGACGAGGTATGTAGTTTTAGAAAGGTAAAGAGAGAGTAACTGTAGACAATAAAAAGTGAAGAGCAAGGTAAACTAAACTAAACGGCCGATATCGGACAGATGGTCCATAAGGGCGGCGGGGATGTAAAAATCTTATGCCGAGAGTTTAATGTGGGGGAAACGGGAGTACCCCGAGAAAACCCCCTTTCACTGGTAACGAGTGATTGGTTACACCAGTGCCCGATTAATGAGAAGAAGTAAGTAGGGAAGGCAAAGTGAAGTCCGGTGCTGGGATTGATTAGTTTTTGAAACTGTTGTGGAGTCTCCTGGAGTTTATCAAGGTTTCAAATTGGCACAGTTTCTGGTTCCAGGGAGGTGGTAAAGGCGTGGAGTTCTCGGTGTCGTTGGTGAGTGAGCGGAAGACTGAGAAAGGTTCGTCGGGTAGGTAGAGATCGGAGGAGGTGTCGATTACTAAGGCGTTCGGTGAGTTTGACGCCGATGATGTAGAAAGTGGCTTGGGGCTGGGAGGCGTGTTGTTGGTTTGTTGATAGGCGTCGATGGTAAATGGTGGCTGGGTCTGGGTGCCTTTTTTCCTCCTGGTAGTGGTGGTTTGGGTAGACATATCTTGTGTTTCAGGAGTGGGTGAGGTTTGAGTAGCTTGGTCTGTTGTATTAGTATGTGCGGTAGAGTACTGGTTGGCGGCAGTTATCTTCTGGGTGTTGTGAAACGTGGGCTTGGGGGTGGGTTAGGAAAGGTATGGGGTGGGTGAGGCTTGCGATAAGGTTTTTCTGCCTTGAAGTGATGATAATCAAGAAGCAGCCGTGGGTGCGGATGAAATCTGCTGTATTTTTTGAAGTTGTGATAACTTTCATAAACGTGGAGGGTGAACCTGTTTTCTTAGACTGGATGCGTGGATCGTGGAGTTTGTTGTAATTTTCAGGGCTTCATGTATAGTAGTTTCTATTTACAACAAAAGTAATATATGCATTTTTAATTTCTCAAATTTAACGATATTCGGCTTTAAAATATATAATGTTTTAGCATTCAATAGAAGAATGATCACCTTTCCTGGATACAGAGTTTGATTAAAATAAAATTTCCTGCGTTAACCAATTTTACTGAATAAATGAAGCTTCAAATTATTGAATTATTTATTTACTTTCATGTTCTATTAATTAATTTTATTTGTTTTTTTTTTGTTTCACTTCAATGTCACAAGTAGACGTAGGCGAAAAAAATTCAATGCTAAATTAGTTTAGTGCAGCTGTTCTAGTCTAAAAGACAGTGAAAGTTGAAGAAAGATAATTTGAAATGTTATAAGGCTAAATAATAATACTGTTGCGTCATCGAGGTCACGTGACTGGTGTGGCGCCCTCTAGTTTCTAGAACTATCTTGTTCTTTCAGGAATGCTCTAGTATTTGCTAGATAGGGTAGGCTGGTATATAAAAAAGGGGAAGGTAATGTGTGCGTAGATAGTGAGTAATTGATCTGAAGTCAGAAGTATTATTGAGCACGTTCGTCGTTATAGCTTTTGTTTAGCGCGATTGTTGAAGTTGAGTGTATCGGTAAAGGTGTATTCGGAAAGAATAAACCAGTTTTTATTAAGAAAGAACTTGTGTCGCTTAAGTTTCGTCGCAACGAAGTTACGGAAAATCAATTAACAAACGGAGACGTAACAATACTAATAAAGCAATATTCAAGTAATATGAGGAGGAAGTGATAAGAGTAGTTTAACAAAGAATAAAGATAATAGCAAAATTTTTAATGAATTTTTAAAACTATTTCCACTATTGTTATTCCATCCAACATACGAAGTGATTTTCCGCTTCTCATGTTGTGTGTTCAGATATCTTCCCAGACATAACCATTAGACCTCAAGATCTCGTCTGTAACAAATAACATGAAATTTTAATTTCCAGTGAAATAAGAAAAAGATGTTACTATTTTATACAATAATCAATAAGGACCGTTGCAGCGACCATAAATCCGCATTCAGCTTCAAGAGGCCCTAATCTTCATGTAGAAGATTCTGAAAGGCCCGGTATGGCCAGGTGGTTAAGGCACTCGATTCGCAATCTGCGGGTTCGAATCTTCATCCCATCAAACATGCTCGCCCTTTCAAACGTGGGGGTGTTATAATGTGACAGTCAATCCCACTATTCATTGGTAAAAGAGTAGCCCAAGAATTGGCGGTGGGTGGTGATGACTAGCTGCCTTCCCTCTAGTCTTACACTGCTAAATTAGAGACGGCTAAAGTAGATATATTTTGTGTAGCTTTGCGCGAAATTCAAACAAACAAGATTCTGAATTATTTTATTTGGTTAAAAGATACAGTATGATTTCGATATTTATATCATTATTATGCTTAATTTATTGCAATATTTCCGTAAAACAAAAACCAATAATCGACTTAATTTTAATTGTTTGCCATCGAAAATCTTAATAAGGAATCATGTAGCTGTTTCGTGTATAAGATTTGTGATAATAATTATTTTTTACTTGACGTGCTTCCCATTAAACCATACAGCCTCGCAGCCAGCATAACAACATGCAAAGTAATTTTCATTTTAAGATTAAAAATACTTTTGTGCATCAGAAATTTTCAAATTTCACTTGCGAAATCTTAATAATATCTAGATAGTTATCAAACGTTTCTTAAGAAAACTTTATATTTTATATGTTATTTTTACTAACGAAAATATGTACGGGTTCGATCCATTTGACCGATCTCGTAACCACCATAAAAATTAGAAAATATATATAAATTATGCTTTTGTCGTTCTAGAATGACTACAAATTATAACATGAAAACATAAATGTTTAGGCTGAATAACTTAAATCTCATAACATTATACATTTATTATTTTTATTATATTGACCTTACAGCTGTGCCTGCCTAACAATACAGAAGTTACAATAACACACCGCACTTGTACTCATGTTAAAATATCATATAATATAATATATAATATATTATAAACTGACCTTTAATCTTTATAAAATTACCTGTCTTGGCTGTGTTTTAGAGGACTAGTATTTTGTAAAATACAGTTACATTTATACAATATTATACAATATACAATATTGTTGTTTGTTT
>NW_013671386.1:62857-63305 GCF_000517525.1 Limulus polyphemus | reverse complement strand
TTTTCAAGTTTTCCTTACAACTTCGCTTTCATCTTCACTAAGTCTTTTGCTCATGTTTAGGAAAAGCTAGTACGTTAAAATGTCTAAAGTAAACAAAATTGTCAAAAAATTATTTCAAAGATGCACAAATGGCTTGGGTAGTTAGGCTAATTGCAGACAACTAATTACTTAGATGATGTAATAACTAGAGTGTCCACCCCGAGGCAATAAATTTTTACCCCGGGGAACGGGTTCCCCGTGTAAAAAAATTTAACCCCGGATGCAGCCCGGGGTAAAAAATATTTGAAATAAAAGATACTTGATTAAGATTTTTATTTATTTATAAATCGTATTTAAAAAAATATCGAACAAATAACATGGCTGACAAAGTTTTATCACTTTTTTGTTCAAGCTTGTCGTAAAAGTAAACAGATCTGGAAAATCTCACAGTATAAAAAACATGTTACAG
>NW_013671386.1:55426-61857 GCF_000517525.1 Limulus polyphemus | reverse complement strand
CAAAGGGGTGAAAAAATCGCTAAAATACCTCGGGGTGGACACTCCAGTAATAACTTGACAAGTAAAATAGTTACCCATTTTCTATTTTGATTTTTTTTTTTAATTTAATTTCGGTGCCTAAAACTTACTTTTCAATTACTATGGTTAAAATGAAATGTGTGTTACCGCACTAATCAAGTATTGTGCACGCACTAATCGAGTATTGGTTATAAACAAATTTAAGCGCACTACACGAAAACGCATTAATCGAGGGATCCCTGTATATTGGATAATCTTATGCTTTGTCTTTCACCACACAGTGTAAAAAACTGACTAAAATGCTGGATGAAATCATTCATATTCTGTAAAAAATAATCAGTGGAATCATTTAATTTCTGCAAAAAATACTAGGTTGAATCATTCAATTTCTGTAAAAATACTGGGTGGAATCATTCAATTTCTGTAAAAATACTGGGTTCAATCATTCAATTTGTGTAAAACAACTGGGTGGAATTATTCAATTTCTGTAAAAATACTGGGTGGAATCATTCAATTTCTGCAAAAAATACTAGGTTGAATCATTCAATTTCTGTAAAAATACTGGGTGGAATCATTCAATTTCTTTAAAAATACTGGGTAGAATCATTCAATTTCTGTAAAAAATACTGGGTAGAATCATTCAATTTCTGTAAAACAACTGGGTGGAATTATTCCAATTTCTGTAAAAATACTGGGTTCAATCATTCAATTTCTGTAAAAAATTGGATGGAATTATCAATTTCTGTAAGAAATACTGGGTGGAATCATTTAGTTTCTGCCCAATTGAGACCTGTCAATCAAAGTGAGGCCATTATCGTACATTGACTGATAAAGGCAGTGTCTTGTATGTATTAAAACCAGGTGACCGTTGATGTTCCCTATTAATGGCCGCTAATCCTACCTGATGCTTCACACCTCATACTGCACTGATGATCACACATACACGATCAAACAAACAGTATGTTTTTTACACTCCTTTAAACTTTGTTATTTGTAACACTTCTAGTTCGGTGTCTCTTTGGTCTTCTTGTGAACAAAAGATTTGTTCAGAGGGGAAAATTCACACATTCATTTCAAGTTTTGTCACCTTTCCCTCCATTTTGCAATCAATAGAGTTCTGCTTTCTTAGCCAAATCAACTGTCTATGTTGAGGCCTCAGTCTGATCCCAAAGTTGACCCCATACAATGACACCTGGTAATACGGCCACCCAGCTATGCGGCCATCAATTGCTTTGACCCACAGCTGACCCGATAAACGGGGCTGGATTGTAAACACAAGTTTCTTATAAAACACATCTGTATAGACCTGTGTAAGCAGATTTGTATAATGCCTTCTATAAGCCACAATAATTGTACTAACAAATAATACACGTGGTATTCTCAGGGACAATTGGAAACAATGTGTAAGTACCAAGATTTTGTTTGATATATTCGTTTCAGTTAGAAACAAACACAATACTACTAACAATTAAAGAATAGCAGATGGCAAGTTTCTCTGTATGTAGCAAAGTGTCAAGGTACACTTAAGTGATCACCAAGGTAAACCTGACCACACTAAAGACAATGGTAATCTTGAAAAAACTTCACTTGGACTTCAAAGAAACCAATTCAGCACAAAAATAAAAACAGAAATCAAAGTTTACAGTGTCTACCTCTACATATGTCTAGCACTATATTTTGTGAAAAATTAAATAAATGCTTATCTAATGTCATGTACGATCCCATACAGAAACACACACACTTGCACTTCTATTGACTGTACCTGCCTAAGGGCAGAATTAAGAAAAGTTCACAGCTGGGTTGATCCTATTCACTTAGAACAGACAAATAAACAAAGGCAACCTTTACCACGTTTTAGAGAAATTACTTTCAAAGTTATAAAAGGAATACAGCCATAATACATGTACAATCATATTTAAGGTGATAAAAACATCTCATTTTACTAAATCATGAAAAGTATTCCATTTCAGACAGACTTATATTTCTTGAAGAATTAAACAAAAGTCAATGATGTTATTTTAAAATGACAAACAGTTTGTTTTTTGTTAAATTATGAACATTTGTTTTCAAAATGTTCTGAACAACTTGTTATCAAAATATTAGGAAAATTTTCAAATTCGATGACGAGGAACCCACTTTGAGACTAATAGTGCTTGGAGATGGATTTAATGGGTAATGAAGAAAAACTTTAATACAAGTTTAACATAACAGCAAATATGTTAAACTTGTATTAAAGTTTTTCTTCATTACCCATTCAAACCGTTTCCAAGCACTATAAATTAATGTATTGTAAATTATAAATGTCAGTCTCCAGAACAGGTGGAAATGATAGAAAATTAATTACGGCAACTTGAAGTTTTTTTTTTTACTTCAGAGTATTACTGCAGAGAAATCTGTCTTTTGTAACAAAAATCTGTGGTAAGTAAAAACGTAAACACTGTTTAAATCTAATAATGTGATATTAAAAACAATATAGATTATAGCCTTTCATATTAGCCATTTGTTAACACTCCTCCAAGCCACAAATATGTGGCTTAAACAAAGATGGATCCTGTATTATGCCCAGACCCACTCTGCTTAAAGCTTTGATGAACAACATCTGAAAAACGAAAATGACCATCATAAAGTACACAAAGTTATGGAGAAAATATTTCGAACTGTATGTCAAAATGCAAAATTCATTCCCATAAATAAAAGTTGTTTCAAACTATCATAAATATTCTCATTTCTACCCCTTTCGTTTCTCTATCTTTGGAATCCTGATTTAGATCAGAGGACATACTTGTAAATATCTTTAAGAATTCCACATCCAAGTTGAGTGTCAGCAAAAGGTACTGTAAATGTCAACAGTGGTTTCTAGTTCGGGACCAATGTCTAATTATGTTATAATTCCAATCCTATAGATACTGGCTAAACTAAGATTCTGATTCCGTGGGACCACTGATAAAAAATCATCAAATCAGACTCGAACCTTTAATCCCACTTCTTTCTGTCTTCCAAAAAGTGTTTAAATAAATAATGGAACTAGACAGAGATGAGCTCTTTCATCGGTCTTGATAACAAACACTTTATCTAGTCTGCGTACAAGCAATATTGGCTGCCATTATCTCAATTTCACTTAACCCTGAGTCCATCCGTTATTTTAAAACAAAATTGTCACTTCATAAAGATTTTACTAATCATTTGCAACAGTCATATTCTCAATTACACATTCAGCTGCAGAAGGAGAAGTAAAATAATCTGATGAAGCCAAAACAACTATTTGTAAGTGCAATATTTCCTTATGTAATTATTATAAACAGTGTAAAATGTGCTTGTTGTACAGTACTAACCTAACAGTTACAACTAACTTGGATTTATGTAACACAGTATGTACACGTACATTATCTTTTCTCAAAGAAAAAATCCAGACCTTTTTTAAGAATTCCATTGAAACGATTTATCACTGTGTCCCTCACTACGTATGTTTCCATAATAGGTACACAAGAGACATGTAGTTACCGCTTAATGCAAACAAATCGGAAATTCATGAACAATGTCTGAAAATGTATATTTCCTTATTAGTTTTCACAAATACAATAATTACTACTATTATTTCCTATTAAATGTCTACTTTAAACATTGTAAAAGTTGGAAATGTATTTTTTTTATTTATATCTTTACACGTCACTTCTTTGTGGCAGCAGCAGCAGCTTGGGCAGCTTTCTTGGCCTTCACCATCTCTACCAGTTCCTGCAAGCACACAGTGAGACATATCAAATGAAAAGATCCCTAAAACTAATAAATAACAAACCATATGTCTGTGAGAAATATTTTTGTGACTCGAATAAAATAAATAATAATAATTTTGATTTATTAAAAATGACGTAAAAGGGAATATTTCATGGTTCTATGAGGCAGTTTTATCAAGGTATACAATATTGTATTTTTATCATTTTACCATCAACTGGTAGTGGACAGTCACGTTAGTAAAGGTAAAAAATATAATGAGAGAAATGTACCTCTTTAACACTTTCAACACAATTGAAAAAAATTATAATATGTAGTGAAATAAAATAAGGAAACTTTATTAACTGATATAAAATAAGGTTTCAAACTTTCACTTCATAAAACACCAACAATTAACTTCATTCTCAATGTTTTAAAACACTTAATTTCCAAGTCATTAAAGTTTAAACTTTAAAAACCTACTACCCTCAACACCATAAACAAATTCCTTCCATATAAACACACACACAACGACATATAAAATCAAATAACAGTTGTGTAACGACATATAAAATCAAATAACAGTTGTTGTGTTCCCAAATCCTCCTACTTTGTTTCTCCAATAACTTAGCAACTCACATATTTCGGTATTTTATCCAATGACTTTTGAAAATTTTCCGAGTCCAGCAACTATAAATTCTAAAAATGCGACTACATATTTGTTTCGAATGGATAGTTAGACAATTTACAAAACTTATCAAGTGATGTTCCATTTAAACCAAAATATTTGAATTTGCAAAATTTAATGTTAATTTTTATCAGAAGAACATAATATTTTTCAAAGGTTTGGCAAATTAATTTCTTATCTATTTTTTTACGTCATTATATATTTGTTTGTCGGCTACTATTAGCATGCTATCACCAACGTCTGGATTATTTGACGTAGCAAGGTGTACTAACAAATCTTGCCCTTCTGTGTACTTGTAAGAAATAATCTCAATTACCACTGTATCAAATTTAGAATACAACATGGTTATAGAAAACTCCACAGATGTAAAACGTTCATATCTTTAAATGTTTCAGTTTAAAGACCTTCATCAGGCAGCTATAGCAAATAACCTGAAAGGCAAATACTGTTATGTATACAAAATAATATTGATATAAAAATATTTTACTTACTTTTAAATTACTCAATTTAAAAACAGAGATGCAGTATTTTCTTTGAATTATGAGTATGTGACTTAAACGTGTTCATAATAACTCTTATATTGCATACCTTTCCAGAATCATAAAATAATTTTACAGTCGTTAGGAAGGCTGGCATATTCTAATCGTTTCCTCAAAAGGACTGAAAATTGGGGTATTGAGGTCCAGAACAAGGGAAGGCCACAACATAAATACAGTGACATACAAACCAACACCAACAAGCTCAAAAAGGTTGAAATAAGTTCTACACAGTCTAAATACAACTTGTATACAATTAAAAAGTATCACTAGTTTTAGACTAGAGAAATGTAATATAATAAATGTTAACATAAGGTTTGGTGAACATAAACAAGTTTTTCCTTGCTATGATATTAAAAGCTGTCTGAATATCGTACTGTCGTATGAGATTGCTTCCTTTGGTATTTTTAAAAACCAGAAAAGCTTATCAGATTTACTAGTCTTCCAGTATCTTCAGACAAAAATGTAGGTTTTTAATAAAAAAAAATATTTTTATACGCCACTCATATTCCAATATATAGGTTTATAAAATTATATTTTATGTTTATGAGTAATGAACGCAGGTGAATGTTGAAACTGTAAATACCTTTTAGGGAAGACAAACATTTCTTTAATATACATAAATGGTGGGAAGAAACTGGAAGCCTTGAATCCAGCGTTAAATAGCCACAAAATCAATTTAATATACAATAAGTTAAACTTGGAAACACAAAACCTTTCTAAGGAGAGTAAGGAACCATCCTAAGGATAGTGTTTACCAATGAGAAACTCTACTGAGGATAGTGTTCACCAGTGAGAAACTCTCCTAAAGATAGTGTTCACCAGTGAGGAAAAAACCTCCTAAGGATAGTGTTCACCAGTGAGGAAAAAACCTCCTAAGGATAGTGTTCACCAGTGAGAAACTCTCCTGAGGATAGTGTTCACCAGTGAGAAAAAAAACCTCCTAAGGATAATGTTTACCAATGAGAAACTCTACTGAGGATAGTGTTCACCAGTGAGGAAAAAAAACTCTCCTGCGGATAGTATTTACCGTTGAGAAACTCTCCTAAAGATAGTATTTACCATTGAGAAACTCTCCTAAAGATAGTATTTACCATTGAGAAACTCTTCTAAAGATAGTATCTACCATTGAGAAACTCTTCTAAAGATGGTATTTACCATTGAGAAACTCTTCTAAAGATAGTATTTACCATTGAGAAACTCTCCTAAAATAGTATTTACCATTGAGAAACTCTCCTAAAGATAGTATTTACCATTGAGAAACTCTTCTAAAGATAGTATCTACCATTGAGAAACTCTTCTAAAGATAGTATCTACCATTGAGAAACTCTTCTAAAGATGGTATTTACCATTGAGAAACTCTTCTAAAGATAGTATTTACCATTGAGAAACTCTTCTAAAGATAGTATCTACCATTGAGAAACTCTTCTAAAGATAGTATCTACCATTGAGAAACTCTTCTAAAGATAGTATCTACCATT
>NW_013671386.1:37640-54619 GCF_000517525.1 Limulus polyphemus | reverse complement strand
AAAGATAGTATTCACCATTGAGAAACCCTCCTAAAATAGTATTTACCATTGAGAAACCCTCCTAAAGATAGTATTTACCAATGAGAAACTCTCCTAAAATAGTATTTACCATTGAGAAACTCTCCTAAAGATAGTATTCACCATTGAGAAACCCTCCTAAAGATAGTATTTACCATTGAGAAACCCTCCTAAAGATAGTATTTACCATTGAGAAACTCCTCCTAAAGATAGTATTTACCATTGAGAAACTCTCCTAAAGATAGTATTTACCATTGAGAAACCCTCCTAAAGATAGTATTTACCATTGAGAAACCCTCCTAAAGATAGTATTTACCCAGGAGAGTTTCTCAATTTTAGGAGGGTTTCTCAATGGTAAATACTATCTTTGGTAAATACTATCTTTAGGAGGGTTTCTCAATGGTAAATACTATCTTTAGGAGGGTTTCTCAATGGTAAATACTATCTTTAGGAGAGTTTCTCAATGGTAAATACTATCTTTAGGAGGAGTTTCTCAATGGTAAATACTATCCCCCCCGAGAAACCCTCCTAAAGATAGTATTTACCATTGAGAAACCCTCCTAAAGATAGTATTTACCATTGAGCAACCCTTCTAAAGATAGTATTTACCATTGAGAAACTCTCCTAAAAAGTATCATTCAGTGTTTATTAGTAAAACCAATCTAATGTAACAGTTTATCAGTAAAACCATCCTAATGCTAGTGTTTGTCAGTAAAACCATCCTAAGGCTAGCATTTATCAGTTAAACCATCCTAAGGCTAGTGTTTATCGGTAAAACCATCTTAAAGCTAACATTTATCAGTTAAACCATCCTAAGGCTAGTGTTTATTGGTAAAACCATCTTAAAGTTAACATTTATCAGTAAAACCATCCTAAGGACAGAGTTTAACATCTCAAGTGTTCACGCAAGGTTCAAGGTATTCTTCACAAATCTTCTAGCAATGTTGGTGTTGACTTTCCAAGAATGGATATTTGCAGAATTTGAGAATAATTTATTTAACTTGGCAGTTTCTTTCTGAAGTTTACCTGCTTGCATCTAAGGAACATACATGTGTTTTTTATGGTGTTCCTTCATCACAAAAGATTAGGCATCAAGAAAAATAAACCTATGAATAAACCTGTAACAGATCATTGCTTTATATTTTACCTTATATCTTTTCATACATTCTTTTTTGCTACGGCCAGGAACACACACTGCAATTCTGTCCCAGCGATCAGGAGTGGATGCTGGATAGGTCTTTAAAGCTTGTTCTAGCAGTCGCTGTTCCTCTCCTGTCCAGGGAGCAACTCCTTGCTGCTCTGCTGGAGCTATATGATAGATTTATCAAATAATAAAGCATCATATCTCCCACCATTATGTGAAACACAACAAGGGATTTTATAAACAAGTGTTCATATACTTAGTCAAGCACTAGAATTTTCAAGGGTGAGATGATAAGATTTTAAGAACCAAAAAAGCTATATTTTCTATAAATATAATCATGTACATTTATAATTAACATAACTTCTGGTCAATAAAATATAAAGCTATCAAGTACACCAAAAATTAGGTATCTGCATTAATATTTTAAAATGACACAAAAATAAGCACTATTTATAAACATATTTTTTATATTAAGCTTCAAATAAAGTTTCCCCACTCATGAATTCAGAAAATTAGCTACCAACTTATAAACTTTACAAAATTTTATACTCTTCAGCCTATAACCTTAAGAATAATGCGTGATTAACCTTATAATAAGGTTAAACAACTCTTGGCTAAGAATAAGAAAAACCTAAAATCTTGTTTCCTACAAGTACAGTCAAAATTAGTAAAACAAGTTGCTGAGGCTTGTCAGTCATTATCAATAAAGGAAAAAAGAAATTTTCTTAGTCTCTCCCCAGCTCGTTACAATTAAAAAGTGGCAGAAAGAGTCGATTATGGAGTAATATAAATTTGTAAATGTTTTTCAGGAAAAAGAGTTTTTACTGTCAAAAGTTTCATGTGTTCAAACAAGTGGAAACAAAAAATAAAGTTCATTTTAAGATCTAATACAACATTATATATTTTGTTTTCTTGCACTTTTTAAGACCCGGAAATTTCAAAAACCCCTAACTTTCAAGACTTGTATCCACTTTAACACCATAAACTTTTTTTTTGTTGCCTATAATTTAATCTATTTAATATTTTCTAAACATTTGTCTTTCTCATCTAACTGAAATTTAAAGCTTTATAGTAATATGAAAACATTTAAGTACTACCAACTCCTGAATTTGTAAAAAAGGAAAAAATTATTTAAAAACTTGTTTTAACTCTTACATTTAATTTGACACAACCACACTTATGAAAGTTAAATATGTTTATGTTATTTAAGCTCAGCAGTAACTGCTAGAGTTCACCACATGCTGAGACAAACTTGTCCAGTCAACATGAGGGTGACAGCTATTGTTGACCAAGTCTTTCTTGTATAGTACCAAAAAGAGAAAAACTCATTTCAAATAACTTTCTATTTAATATTCTAAAGCAACTCAATTTTTGCTTACAATCAATCACTTTATATTTTCATCCTTTCAGATCACGTAATACATTGCTTTCTATAATACAGTAATCTAATTTCATCAAATTTAATGTTAAAGAATTCTGACTGCTCTTTAATAAAAACTATTTTATTCTTGCTCTGAGAATTCTGTAATCTCACAAAATCATGACACGAAACACTCTTATACTTACATTCAAATCTTTCTGACGGTGCAGATTCATCATTGATAACTGTTGGTTTTTGGGATTTTTCAAGTTTTTCGTAAGCTTTTCGGTTAACTTCTTCTTTCAGATTGGTGTCTGGATTACAAAAATTACAATTTCAATGGAGTATCAACATATATTTGCAGATTTTCTCAGTGTTAACTGAAGTAGTGAACTTATTTTAAAGACTGACCTTGGATTTATTTCAAAGGCTTCTAGCAACTGATTCTTCTTATTCTTTTAAAATAAGTTTGAAAACATTAAATAAAATTATAAAAATTAAATCTGGTGTTTTTATCATTTCACTTGTTAAATTATTTATAAGCTACAAAATTCTCAAAATGAAAAAGTTTTATATCAAAAACATTTGAATCAACGTAGAAAAAAGGACACCTAATGATGCACTTTAAATCTTGCTTTTATACTTTTCCACAAAGAAAACTTACAATTAATGTAACATTTTCGTTACTTTTAATTTATGAACTTTTCTTCACAAAATTATAACTTATGTTTTATGAGAATGGTCTCACCTGGAATACAAACTTTGATGTTTCTAAGGTCATATTTCATACAATTTTCATTTCCGTGAGGTCATTGGAAAATAAAAGTAATATCAGTATAAATTTAAACAGATGACTATTATCATGGTTGGGAGTATAAAAGTTTGTCGGTATTGAAAATGTCTGAGCTTTCATAAACAAATCTTTCACTCTAACTTGGACAAACCGTGTGATCGTCACTGGCAATAAGCATATTGACCGACTCACTGGGCAGATACACCAGTGTGCTACAAAGATGATTTGAATATAAAATAAAACAAACATGAGTGCCAAGAGGAACCAAGTCTAAAAATTAGCTTTTTCAACGGTGGTTCAATTCTATCTAAAACCGACAGTACAGACTTCCATAAAGAACTCTTCCAACTGTGTATTAGGTGATTTTTACACCATCAAAAATTATGTTACAATGATCATACAACCTGCATTTAATGGCTAATAAAGTTTTGCCAAAACAGTGGTTAACATGCATAGTAACATTAGTTAAAATGTACTTAGCTGGAAGTTTTGACATAGTTCCTCATTAATCTTTGTCCGATAAATGAAGCCATTCTTATATATCCACTAGAAGATGAATCAAAACCTCACACTGAAAAATGTTTAATGTTATATAACTGTAAAGGGGTCACTCGATGATTTTTGTTTAATACAAATAAATGCAGTATGAAGACTACAATTATAAATTAAAATTTTTGTGACAAAATATATCACCTTGTTTCTGTAAGTTCTTGGCCTTTGCTAAAACTTCTTTAGCTGTTCTCTGTGTACCAGTTACAGAGTGTTGAGTTACAAAGGCAGCAACAACTTCCCACCTAGGATAAAACAAAACAAGTTACTACATAATGTATCTTATTTCTAGAACACAGAATATCCTGTGAATATTAAAAGCCATTTACTATATGTATATATATCCTGAACAACAACAACAAAAAGTTTGATGTGTATATTAATTGCATTTTTATTTATTAAGGCTACAGGAAAACAAACCTGTCATATCGTTACAATAATAATACATCAGTTAGGTTAAGCCTAACTGGTTCAGTAAATATCTACACCTAAGAGCAGCTGAATATGATTACCTTTAAGCCTAATGAACAAATATAAACATCTTAGAATAGTATACACATATAAGTATAAAAAGGTCTACTTTATGAAATTTGATTAACAGAATACATTACTAATATTAATACAGTATTTTCAACACAACTCTAAGCACACTAAAGTATGGAATATGAGAAACATATTCCAACATAATGTTATGATGTAAAAAGTAACCAGTCTAAGCTTCAGTTACCAACAACATACAAACATGTGTACATGCAAAAAGGCTCAACAACTACACCAAAAATTTAAATAGGAAAAACTTAGTTATCTGGAAAGTTATATCTAAATGAAACTTCAAAATTAGATATTCAATTCTCATTGACCAAGTTCCCTGTGTCCTGTTATGAAAATGTGTCGATGGTTAGTTTCCTGTATCCTGTTATGAGAATATGTAGCTACTTTCACATATTTGCCTTTGCTTAATGCATTGAAATCACAGAACCCTTATTTTTATCTTCAGTTTAATCATTTGCTGATTCTCAACACTACTACTTTCCTTGTTACTAGTCCAAGCAGAGAAGTTTTATTACCATGTCATAACTATTTACCTGCTCCCAGCAGAGAAGTTTTATTACCATGTCATAACTATTTACCTGTTACCTGCTCCCAGTAGAGAAGTTTTATTACCATGTTATTACTATTTACCTGTTCCCAGCAGAGAAGTTTCATTACCATGTCATCACTATTTACCTGTTACCTGCTCCCAGTAGAGAAGTTTTATTACCATGTCATCACTATTTACCTGTTACCTGCTCCCAGTAGAGAAGTTTTATTACCATGTCATCACTATTTACCTGTTACCTGCTCCCAGCAGAGAAGTTTTATTACCGTGTCATCACTATTTACCTGTTACCTGCTCCCAATAGAGAAGTTTTATTACCATGTCATCACTATTTACCTGTTACTCGTCCCAGCAGGAAAGAGGTTGACTGCCTTCACTAATAACTGCAAGTCATCATGAGACCACTGTTTACCACTAACTGATTCAGAACATGTATTAGAAGATTTCTGGACAGCTGCAACTAATTCTTCTTTTTCTTTCGCAATTTGATCATTCAGAGACTTAACCTACAGAAAAAAATCTTTATATTTAAGATGTATAAACTCATCTCAGCTGTTAAATTGTTTGTTTCATTACTATATCAAATACACAGAAGAATTCAGTTTTATAATAGTGAATTATCTTTATACGATCTATGCAAAAACAACACACTAGATAAGCAACTTTTATCATTTACTGTAGTCTTACTTCTGAAAGAAATGCTTCTTTTCCTTGTTGTTCGTCACTTTCCTGAAGCACTTCATTAAGTGCCTGAATTCTGAAAGACAAATAAACAATAGTTTTCATAAATCAATGAATGAAACCTGTGTAAGAAACAAAAAATGTTAAACCCAAAATATAAACATGTAACATACTTCTTTGTTCTTGGTCGTTTAAAATCAAAGCCCTCAGAGCAGAAACAAAATTATAGTATGCACACTAAATTACTAGTTTAGATATATTTACCACTTAGATCTACTTTGTTTTAAATATTCTGTTCTCTGCCTTTTAAGGCAGAATACAAAATGCATTTTTATCATTGTATATAATTTTTTTCTACATATGGTTAAAACAGTAATAAATACTGATGACCATGGTAAAGATCTTTAATGAGAAAACTATGTAGCAACAAGAAGCAAGTGAAATCCCATACTAATTCACACTCAGTGTTTGCAAAATTGCCTGCAAACTACTCTCAAAGTTTTGGAAGTAGCAGAACTAAACGTGGCAGGTAGACGTGGGATGGCCTGGAGATATCCTTATCTATATGACACAGCCCCCTATCCTTATTTATTTGAGGTACGAAGGGGGGCCTGAATCATGTACCCAGGAATGATGGGGGTCTAGAAGTAAGGTCACTGAGCTCATTTCTGGGATTGGGTTCTATTTTGTTCCCTTCAAGATCCCTGGGGCACCATTTTTAAATCTGTGTTCGTACACCCAATCACAAACTTGTTGGACCCAACTTTTCACATATGCTTAGGTATCATGGGTAGGTGCCTAATAGGGGTTTTCTTGGATACAGATGCCCCCTTGGGGTAGCCACAGAAGCAACTGGGGATAATGGAGAAGCTTAGTTGGTACATTGGACTTTATGAATCATGAGGGAGCCTTTGGATAATCCAGCAGAGCACATGTATATGCTAGTGTTTACAATGCCTTAACTTGTTACATGTTCTAGCTACATCACTATTAATTCTATCAATATGGGCTCGTCACTTTCACCAACCTTATAATTACCATGAAAGTCTACACAGTATAACTTGTAATGTAGTAAGTGTATCTTCATGAAATCTGGCAAGATTTTAGTGAATGTTACAAGTCTTTTGCTCACAAAAAATTAGACTTTTTAATTCAGGATATTCACTATATATTTGTCTGTGAATATATGGAGTCTGATTAGTCTGAGTGAAAGGTGATTTTCATGTTAAGAGTAAAAATATCCTTTTCACCTTAAAGTTTCAAATTTCATTTACATAGCTTCAGTAAAGCTTTATATTTTATCTGTTATTTTCTTTACTCCAACACTACATGAACTCAGATGATTTGGCCAACCTTGTAACCACCACAAAAAAATTCAAAATAAAATCTAAGTTACCTTTTTTCTTTCTAGAATAACTGAAGATTGTAACATAAAATTACAATTTATTATCCTAAACAGCTTAAGGCTCATAACAATTATATTGTTCTATTGCTTTATGAACAGCATCTAACTAATAATCCCTTGGTACAAGATGTAAATTAGACAGTAACCGTGTAGCTCAAGTTAAAGTATAGCGTAACACACAAGCTAGTTTTTATTTATGTGAATTATGCATTTAAGAACCCAAACAACATAGCAAACAATGTCCACTAACTAGTATAATTTAGCAGGATTAAATATTTTAAATTAATTGCCATAGGTGCTTGATCTGAACTTGGCAATAGCAAATTTCAATCTCTATGTGAAATAAAATCTCTTTTGGGAAGACAGCATAATACATCATTGGTAAATTAAAACTTTGTCTTTATACTGGTTATAAATGATGTAATAGCAAATGTCAGACAGAATTATTTGTAACTTGTGAATGAGAGGCAAATGGGTCTAACTTTCTAGTTTATAACTCCATAAGTAAAGAAGACTATGCCTCAGTAATATCTACACAATAACAAGTAATTTATGTTAAACTCAGGACATCATTAGAAAATGCATAAGCAGGAGCAAACAAATGTTACATTACACAGACAAGGGAAGATCAAGAATTCATGTACACATTTCCTTTTAAATTTAACAAATTAAAACTTGATGTCTTAACTCTGTTTCGATGCCAAGTTTACTTTTATACATTGTTATTACAGTAATTTAATTACATTTTGAATGTAACTCTGTAAAAAGTTGTGATACATGCACTTTGACATATTTGTATCGAGAAGGTTAAATGAATTTTTTTTTAATTAACTGCAATACAGTGGTTTCTTTATGTCTCAATTGAAACTTGATTTAAATTATTTTTACCAGAAGAAAGCATTTTATAAAGTAGCTTTCTGTAAACACATCAGTATTTGTGGTAATACCTCCAGAGTACTAGATTCTACAGTGTAAAATATAATTCTGTCTTCGTGCATCTCTTTCAGATAGAAAGTATTTTTGTTTCAGATTTAAGCACAAAGCTACAGAGGGCTACTTGCACATAGCCATCTCTGATTTTGAAGTGACATACAACAGGGAAAGCAGCTAGTCCACAGCAAGTCCCCACCACCAACAACTCTTGGGCTACTCTTATCTGATTGAATAATGAAATTTGAAAGTCATTCTTATAGCTCCCCAAAACGTGGAGTGAATTTTTGCAGCCATGAGTCATGATGTTTTTGTTTTTAATTATGCACAAAGCTACACAAGGGCTATCTGTGCTATGCCCACCACGGGTATCAAAACCCTGTTTCTAGCATTGTAAGTCCGCAGACATACCGCTGTGCCACTGGGGGACACCATGAGCCATGAACCATAAATCTTAAGCATGTTAATCACTAGACCAGCACACACACATGGAAAGAAACTTTCTTTGTGTTTGTATTTTAATTAATTTTTTTCACCTTTCTAACGTCAGTAGTTTAGACAGTTTATCTACATTTTGCAGGTTTAACACTCTCTCCTCTTCATTCTCAGCAAAGTAACCATATTTTTCACAAAGCTGTTGCAAAGTCTTTCTTTCCTTTTTTGTCAGCTTTTTTAAAGCCTCTTTTTCTTTCTTCTCTTTCTCCCTCTGAAATAAAACAAATGAAATAATAATTGGAAAACAGTAAAAGAAGCAGTGCATAAATTAATCAGTTACAAAGAAAATCTAAATAAACTGTATACTGCTAAGGGCTTACAACAATATAACTTCTTAAGCAGTATACAATACAGTGGCCAAAACACCTAACTGAGCTTTTCAAATTGGAAAATCTTACTTATACCAACAGCAAACATTGCTGAATAAATTTAATAATAAACTATATAATATTCAGTTCAAAACATACATGAAACAAACCAACTTTAATAAATCATCCAAGAAAGCATGATGAAAAGTAGTTACCTGAAATGCTGCTTTTAAGTAAATTAATTTGTTTTTTTCTGATGTTTCCTTCAAAAAGCTAACAGAATTTAACCTATTTATAGCTTAGTTAGAAGGCATCGTGATATTGAAAGCGACAGTAGAGTCCTATTAGCCTGATGAAAAGTAGTTACCTGAAATGCTGCTTTTGAGTAAATTAATTTGTTTTTTTCTGACATTTCCTCTTTCAACACTATAATTCTGGCTTGGTCAAAGTGTGCATGTCATAATCTTTTAAAAATTTAATTAAATAACTTTATTATCAATGTACATTAATATACTTTACATTAAAACACGGTATATATAATTCAAAGTTTTATATTATCTAAGTTTAAAATTATTAATTTCAAAAGGAAATATTAAAATAAACTCTCAATCTTCACTTTTCTGGATCAAGTGATGCATTGTTTCATTCAATTTTTCTTTATAGATTTTCTCTATTCCTTTTTATTGCTTTCAGTGCCCAGAAAATTAGAAATATAAACTAAGGAATATTGACAGACCAGGATATAAAATGTGAACCTCCCACGTTTCCAAATTCTGAGACAAAAATAAAATTGTTTCACCCATCAGTGAAGTTCCTCCCATCTTATCACAACTTCAGTACAAACAGCAATTTTCTGGTTAACAGAATTTTATTATGGTTATCTCTTTTTGGCAGGCAGATCAACTATGTGTGACTGTTATTGTTCAGCTCCAAAAAGCTAACAGAATTTAACCTATTTATAGCTTAGTTAGAAAGCTAGTTAAATTATAGTAGTTTTGGGACATTCTATTCTTATGCCTAATACATTTTTTTGTGTTCTAAAAGTACATACTTTAGAGCTACACAACTTTTTATTTGAAGAATTAACTTAGTGAAAAACAAAAGTGAGGTCAGATACAATTGCTATTTTCACTTGCAAAGATCACGAGAGCCACACACTTCACTCACAGTGTTTACAAAGTGTACTAATGTACGATTTATTGCTGTTCGACAGAAAGGTTACTGTTCAACCAGATACAAATTACAGCAATAAAACCAAAAAAAATTAAAGAATACAGAGGGTGAAAAGGTTAACAGTTGAACCTGTGAAGACCATTAATCCAGCAAAATGATCCATTCACAGAAGAAAGAAAAAAGTTACTGTATATTTTGTTTCATAATTTTCAACTTTTCATGTCAATGTAGATAGATCATTTTACTTCAGTCACTGTTATAGCAGAGAAAATAATAGATGAAACATAGTTTTATCAAAAAAACTCCTTATATTCAGTTAGGAGGTTCTAGTGAGTCTGCAAATGAAATATAAAAACTGTAAGATGTAAAAAAATATTTTTATTCTTAACATGAAAATCTTGCACTGAGGCTAATTACGGTACGAGTCAGACTAACTCAGTAAAGGCTTTGTAAATTCACCGACAAATCCTCAGTAAAACTACTTTATTAAAAAACCTGATTTGTAGTGTACATCATGAAGGTATTTACAGTAAATTCAGAATTATAGTAAACATTACTATGTACAGGTTCATAGATAAGGGGTCAGTTGGACTGATGCCATTGAAATAGGGTTAACATGTGACTTTGAGTCACACAAGCAACATAAGAAGAACTTTAATCAAACTAGGTTTCAGTTTTGCCAACTCTTAGAAGTTTCATGTTTTGTAAATTGAATAAGTCAAAAAGTAGTTATTGAAATTTAAAATTCATCTCTAGTACATAAAAGGACAGTTTAGTTTCTATGCAATAGTCAAACTGGATATAGTATAAATTATTACATTTTTATAATTTTATTACACTTTATATTATTTTATACATAATTACTATGTAAGAAACAATCACAGTTTATTGTTCACAACAGCAACTAATCTTTACACATCCATTTATTATTAATTTTCAGGAGTAAGACTAAAACAGTATCTTTTGAAATTTAAAAAAAACTAAGTTCTATAGGATATCATACAAAATGTCAATGTCAATGATGTAAATGACCTTCCACAAAAGTATACCTTACAACAAGACAAACTCACCTGTAACCTCGCTTCCTCCTCTTCTTTTTCTTTTGCTTTTTTCTCAGCTTCTAAGGTTTCTTGACGTTTCTGTAATGAAGAAATTACTGTCTCAATTTTCAAATAATATTTTGTCGTCTTATTTAAGGATTAAACCTTTTCTTTTAAACTATGTGATATTACCACCATGGTACATCCAGCCTTTGAAATCTATAAACTATATTCTGAGCAAAACTATAATTTAACAGTTTTTAAAACAAACTTTATCCACTTTTATTTTCTATTTGGGCAGGTTAGTTCACAAAAAATGAAGAAATACCAGATATATATCTCTTGCTGAAGACAATGTCACAGTGAGATGTAATATTAAAGTCAACAGAACTACAGAATGCTTTCAGGGGTGGCATAATTTTTTTCATGAATGTGTAATTAAAAATCATGTATATTATAAACATACAATAATTGTATTTATGTTGTATATTATCCTACCAAAAGCCATGGGACACACCTCTGATTGCAGGAAAATTGGTGATGAAGATGAAATATGCAAATAATTTGGCCAATAAACGTGATCAGCAGCTTGCTTGGAAGTCATTTCAAACTTGTATGCTGAACAGCTAACAGAGTTTCAGAGGGGAAGGGAAGTTGGATGTCATTTGGGGAAAATGTCTGTACGTGCTATTGCACAATAATTAAACATTCCCAGGTCGACAATTGGCAATGTGATAAAGAAACAAAAGTCCACAGGTGACAATTAGCCCAAAAAACAACCAGGTAGACATACAATACTGACTGACAGGAGCTGGCGAACTTTGATAAGGCTGGTTACTTGATCTCACCATCAGACCCTAGAGAATCTGTGTTTGGAGATGTAAGCAGCCACAGGCAATCCCATAAATGTTTCCATGACGTGTCGAGAGCTGCATGCCATAAATTTTCACGAAAGAGCTGCAGCCCACAAGCCGTTGATAACCAAAAGCAATGCACACCTACGATTGGCATGGGGCAAGGCACACTGAACTTGGACCATTGATCAATGGAAATCAATCCTGTGTAGCGACAAGTCATGCTATACGCTCTTCCAATCTGATGGACGTGTTTGGGTATGGAGAATGTCTGGAGAATGCTTATTACCTGAGTGTGTTGTCCAAACAGTGAAGTTTGGAGGTGGAAGTATCATTGTCTAGAGGTGTTTCTCATGGTATGGACAAGGTCCACTGGTCGCAGTGCATGAATCCATGAATGCTGTCTTTCATTGATGTTCTGAACAATTCTGCGTGTCCTACATTGTAGCAATTTTATGGTACCAGCCCTTACACCTTTCAACATGATAATGCTCCATGTCACAAGGCAAGGATTGTAAAAGCATGGTTTGAAGAGAATAACATCTTCTGTAGTTCATGTAGACAATATTCAGTTTTATTATAAAATTAATCTCAATATAGTTTTAAGCACTCTTTGAAATTGAATAGCAATTATCAATATATCATGTGAAATAAAATTTAGGCATATTCGCTTTATAATTTAGTCAATTTTCAGAGGACTATTAGTTTGGAACAAGGGAAAAAAAACCATCTCAGGTTTATAATATAGTAAACTACATGGTTTGAAGAGTATTTGCTCCAAATGTGGTGTTGATAAGTTTTGTCAAACATTGGATTCCAATAATTTAAAAAATGGGGCATGATCCTTTTCGTGACTCTTAAAATTCTATAGTAGGGAGGTTTAAAGGGTAACTGGGGAGATTATTTTAGGTAAAAGCTGTTTCCATATTTGGATTTCTTATACTTGAATTAGGGGCAGTGAAAATCTTGGTCCAATTTCAATAAAATTGGGTAAAATTATGAAAATAATTACAATGGCATAGGGTATTTGTGAAAATCCAAAATGGCTGACATGAGCAATTTTTGACCAAATTTGGCTAATATTCAAATGTTTCCATTCCCGGAAGAAGAAAGAATTTTGCAAAAAAAATTTGCAGGTATACTTAACCCATAGATAGGTACCATCAGTTAAAAAATTGGCCAATTCTGGGATGTTGGGTGTCATGCCATTGGTGATTTGACACGGAATGACTCCAAGATGATATAAACCAATGTTCTGCTGTATTTCAAAATCTGTAATGCACACTGGAGGGATTTACACATTTCATATATTTTATATAAATAATGTATGTCATATATTAGTATAGCTGTATAGTTAGTATTATAATTATCTTATGATATTAGAACAATAGTGAAACAATAATAATACTCTATACATTGTTAGAAGCATGTTACGGCAGACTTGAGATATAGAACATTACAAGCAGTTTGATAATTCAACAAATATTCCAATATCAAACAATTGTGTATATTAACCCTGATGAAGCCACAGAGGTGAAACGTTGGTTAATATAAAAGTTCTTTTATAATTATCTGGAGTTTAAAGATAATTTTTTTCTAACCTTTTCATCAAAATAAAACAAACAAAACAAATCTGACCCTTTGCAAAGAGTATAAATCCAAAAAGATTCTGATTAAGAAGTTAGCACACAGGATCACATACACAAGTTGTAATGGTTTTCAAACGAGACCCAAAACTTGAATAATTAACTATTCTTCTTCAGGAGAATAAAGAAGAATAGTGTACTATTTGGAATCCTAAAAGATAATAACAGTAATAGCAATCAAAGAGCACTGTGGATACCTCCTCTCTTTCGAATACAGGAGAGTATCTAGTCATGAAAACAAAGCTGAATAAAGGTCAGAGCCTTGGTACTTAAACCCATAATGACTAAGGTTTATATGACCATTCACCATCAATGGTTGGTTATGAACATGATAGTAATACCTATAAAGTAGTAACCATTAATTTTAGAATGAGAATGCTAAAAGGAATATAATTATCTTGCAAATATTAAAAAAGTAATACTATATTACCCCATGTATATACTATAACGAATTACAATAAAATCAGCCAACCACCATTCACACCACAAATTTTATAGTTAGAAGCTTTTATAATCATCATAGCTGTACATACAATACATATTGCAATATGATGGTCACAATATGGTATATATTACAACAGTAGGTTGATTTGAACATGGTAACAACCTGTGGGACCATTGGTTTATTATGTTTGATTAATGAATTAGCATCTGGCAGACTTGATGTTAAAATTGCAAGCACATTGAGTAGCATATCAATTGTGCTAGTTTCTAACTAAAAACCTGTGAACTCGCATTTTAAGGCAGAGCTCTGTACTACTGAATTGCCAGTGGGGGACATGCTTCCACAGACATTGTTTTGACGGGACCAAGTTTACCTGTACACAAACACACACCAGCATTAGCGGCTAGGGACTGAACATACCAGCTGTATTTTAGACAAATACTATTGTCCTCCTGGGAAAGCTAATACTGACAAGCCAGTGTATATTTGAATTTAAAATACAACGGTCACAATACAAAAAGTGTAGCATGGGGCAAAATACTGTTATATATCAGTTCATTGTTACTGCACTAACAATCATATCACAAATAGTTAAAACGGCTTTAATTAATTAATTTTTAAAAAATATATATTATTACCAAATTAAAACAATGTTTCAGCTGTGAGGTTACCACCTATTTAACTGACTTATAGGAAATCACACTGCTGGATATCAAACTTGCATATTTTATAAACAAAAATTGATTCTAACTTTTTGTTCAAAAAAATAATGGTCAGTATCTTTTGTACTATTAGTGAACTGAATCTTGAAGAAATATGAAGAAGTTAAAGAAAATGTTTGCATGAAATCTAAATTACTAACAGAAATTAAGTCATCAATATAACACAGTAAACTTTAAATTTTTAGAATTAATATGATAATTCAACATAAGGGAGTCCTCAATAACCATGGCACTTGAAATTCTTTTAGGCAGGATTAGAGTAAATTAATCTACGAGACCTTTTTTTTTTTTATTAGCTATATTTTTGTGTGCCAGCAATAACAAGCATTGGACGCACATAGACCTGATTCAATTTTATTACTCATCAGGATCTCTACCAGCCTACCCTAAAATTGAAATTCTTTTTGGCAAGATTAGAGTAAATTAATCTACAAGACTTTAGGTATAGTCAAATACTTCAATCGAAATGGTTTGACCTCTTTGAGTCTAAAACTGTGATTAGATCTCACATTGGTCAAGAGATGACGGAGCTATGAGCTAAAAGTTTGTACTTGAAAAAAACTTGGAACCATTCTATGAGCTGCCATGCCGTGGATAAAAATAAAACATTCATATTAAAATAAACAAAGATTAGTAACAGTAGTGGAATAATTGGCTACCATAGATATACCAATTTGTTGCTTAAACATATTACTGTTAAGTAGAATGTAGTTATTAAAAAATCAAAAATCTAGCCCAGCTAACTAATTTCTTACAAGATTTTAAAACGGTACATTTAAAAGTAAAATAACTACAAACATTTTCAGTGTCTAACTTGTCCTAGTGTAGCTGAATATCAACTACTTATTAACTTTTAATTCTGTTGTTTTAGCTAAGTGGATCAAATTTCTCATCCTTTACATGTAATTCACAATCAAAGAATAGAACTCAGTTGAAATAAAATACTTTCATGTATGTTTTCGGGAGTTAAAATATTTGTATTTAAAAAAATTTAAGATTCTAATATCTGAGAAAGAGGAATATCATATTATGAATGAAAAAATCCTTTACCTTTGTAAATTACATCAATAATTTCTAGATAAAACTGCTGAAAATTTAAGTAAAACAACCTGTAGTAACATTTTTTTTTAAATCTATTAATCTGGCTCTAAAAGAAAGAAATAAATGTGAAAAAAATTAATGTTACTAGATTTTATACTAATAGTGCTTTTTTAACTCAAAAGCATTTTCATTGTTTAAAAGATATATTTTTAACCTGGGTTAAGATAAAATGAAATTTCTTTCAAAATTCATTTTGAATTTGGTTCTACAAATATACATGCTAAAAATACCATTTTTGATCTAATGAAATTTATATTAATCTGACTATATTTGTAAAACCTGTAATTAAAGAAGATTTTTGCTTCATTATTTGCTTTAAAAAAGTATTCGATAATATTCCTGTACATGCTCAATTCATTATAGTCATTTAATAATGTATTTCCAATTAAATCCACAGTTTTCAGTTTTAAACGCAGTAATCCTATTAGATCTTTTATCTATAATTTTAAGATCTTTATTCATAACTTAAAATTAGGTGAAGTTGATAATTATTCTTGTGATTGTACAGAATATATTTTTTTATCCTTTTATTAAACATACAGCGACTGCAAATTATGGAGGATGAAAAAGGTTCCAAATTAGAATTTTAAATAAAATTTATTCAATTTTAAAATCCTTAGAAAAAATGTTGACAATTGTGTATTAAATATGAACAGAACTATTATTTTCCTCCTCATTTCTTCAAAGTTGTTTTCATTACTTTCTTGAATGCTTCTGTCTTATATTAAATTTGATTAATTTGTTTAAACATAAATTAGATAAATCTTTTTTATATTTCAAAAGACAAACTGCTAAACTACTGGAAAAATTTATTAATACCCCTATTGATAAAGCATATAATAATTATTATTTCATTTGGAAAAAGTTTTATGTCCAAATTCATGAATATGTAAACAAAAATTGGTAATTTATATATATTTCAAGTTTCTATAAGAATTAGAATAATTCAGTTAATAAACATCTACTTAAACTTCCATTTACTTATGCAATTACAAAATTACATAAAGTGTCAACAATTAAAACTAAATTTATTATAAATTCTACAAAACTGTATTCTAGTTCCTTGGCTTTATAATTAATAAAATGTTAGATATTTCATGGGTAAAAATAAAACTTAATCCACTAAAGTTTGTTTGTTTTTGTTGTTTTTTAATTTCGCGCAAAGCTACACGAGGGCTATCTGCGTTATCCGTTCCTAATCTAGCAGTGTATGACT
>NW_013671386.1:19933-36640 GCF_000517525.1 Limulus polyphemus | reverse complement strand
ATAGTGGGATTCACCATCACATTATAATGTCCCCGCGGCTGAAAGGGCGAGCATGTTTGGTGTGACGGGGATTTAAACCCGCGAACCACAGTTTGTGAGTTGAGCACCCTAACCACCTGACCATGCCGGGCCCCACTAAAGTTACCTCATAAGTGATAATGTTCCTACACTGAAAATATACTTCCAATAGGTACTTACTTCTTCTCACATACATAGCTATTCTCGTTCAGTGCCGCCCTCTATTTGTAAAAGGTTTTTCGCATGCCACAAACTTTTTATTCTTACATACCCTCATATGGTTTAACTGATTCATGCATGTAAGTTATCATGCGACAAACCTCCACCAATAGACGTGCCTCACACACACGTGACTCCCTCTGTGCTATTCTATCTAACTATCACAGAAAACTAAGCACTGGTAAACAGTGGGTAGAAAGGGTGGAAACTGTGAGAGGAAGAAAGTATCTGTCGGAAATATATTTTCAGTGTAGGAAAATTATAACTTCCAACAAGGCCTTACTTCCACTCACATACAGAGCTAGAATCCCACATTGAATAGGTGGAGGGACCGATGCAAGGGAGAAAAGAGAAGCATCCTCCGAAAGCATTTGAAGAACACCCCCTTAGAGGGAACCATCATAGAAGAGGATGATATATGGAAGACCTCACCACTTCTGTACCAGGTATACACTTTACCCACATGTGGAAAAGGTGAGACTGAGATGGGCAGAAAAAAATGAGGAGCACATCTCATCGTGAGTAAAAGAAGGGATGTACCCAAGGTATATAGTGGTTAGGACACAAGACCATACAAGGCAAGTCAACTGCAGGGGTGGGACGAAGATGATACCATTGGTAAGTCAACATCAATCCAAGTCAACTGGGCACATTATCAGAATGAAATATAGATATATCCCTCACAAATCAAACATACCCGAACCATCCCCCAGCATAAAGACATTGAGGGGAGCGTAAGAGAAGGAAGCAGAGCAACAATCAAGTGCACCCATCCTGACCCACAACCAATGTTCCCTCTAAGCTGTGCGGCCACACAACAGCCAATCAAATGCTGCACACTTCATTATTCCAGCCTCACACATCCTCAGAATGAGACAAGAAAAGCCAGTCATCCATGTAATGGTTGAAGTGCAACCCTTGAGTGTGCATAAGACCTGCAAAAGCCTTGACCACCCAACAAAAGACATACGGGGCTGTAGCAAGCCAAAAGGAAAAATGTGAAATTGATAAACCACCCCGTGATGAACAAACCAAAGGTAGCATCTCGATATGGGAATATGGAGATTGACATCACCCTTGGTCATCCATAAACCTGGAGAAAAAGCCCACCTGAGAGTGAGAAAGGTAAAACAAGGTAGCACCAAGAGGCAATTGAGGCATGACAGATCTATCTCAGGCCACCAGTCTCTGGCTTTCTTGGGGATCACAAACAGCCTGGAATAAAACCCTAGTGAATGGTGAACTACAGGTTCGATGGTATGCTGAGACAGAGAGAAGATCTTGTACTGCCTCATACAGATACTGACATCTAGGAGGATCCTGAGGTAACAGAATGGAAATGGGTATCTGAGACAATGGAGAAGGGGAGAGGAAATGGGTGAAAAGTCCCTCTTATAAAACTTGAAAGACCCATAGATCCCTGGCAAAATCTCATCATAGATGAACAAACTGGGATAAATGAACCCCCACCATACCAGAACCCACAGAATAGTCACCAATACTGTTGGTGACATGACACTCGTCATCAAAGAAAACAATGAGAAGAAGATCCCCTTGTGGAAAGAACTGGTAAGGGTTGAGAAGGAGTAGGACAAGTAACAGATATAGGGGATTGTTGAAGCTCTGTGTGAGATAAACGATCAGCCAACAAGGAAAAAGTTGAATGCTGTCTCACAGATTCCACCTGAGATTCCAAAGTTGCCGGAAGATTTCCAAAGATCGACTGATGGAGAAAAGAGGCAAAGATAAGGAGATGGTAAACGAATGTGGAACAAAACTGCATTCTCCCCAAAAGGTCCCAACAATTGAGCATTGTAATGTTTACTGATAATCTGCCAAATTTCGTTAACTTTCGCTTACTAATTGAAAAGTTACAGCATGAAAACCATAACAAGCACAAAATAGTTACGAGGTTAGTCCCAGGGACCGAGCCCATGCTGAAAGAGTTAAGGCATAACTTTATTCAGCCAAATGACTATGAACTGTTCTGTATTTGGGTTATGTAGTTAGAATATATTTTCTCACTCTTTCTTCTTCCTCTACTTTAGCTCTAGCTGCTTCCTGTTTAGCTTTTTTCTGAGCAAGTTTCCTCTGTTTTTCTTCATCTTTGAATTTCTGAATTCGAGGGTCACAGGCATAGGCATTGTCTGTAAATAAAATATATAGAATTTGTAGAATACCAAAAGCCATTGTATCATACATAAAACTATTCATTTTATAGTAGTTTGTTCACAAAAACAAAACTTTTATACCTTAAAAACCTGAACCGTGAAAAACATCACTAAAATGTAAAGAGAGAACAGGCACAATTACCAAATATAGGTAAATCGTAAGTTTAGTTTTAATACTAAGATCTTAAACCCATCAAACACGAACAATAAAGTTTGTACAATCAGTGATTATCAACTAACCAAAAACAAAGAAATTTTCCTCATTTCACCTTTCTGAAGGGAAATCGAACCTAAACTTTTGTTCCTACTTTATTTGTTTTAAGAATATTTATTTAATATGCACACACTTTTACAAAGTTCAATTATGAAACCATTCCTGTGTTTTGCTACTCACCAACAAGTTGTCGAATTCGAGACATTTCTTCTTTTTTTCTCCTTTGTCTCGCTACCTTATTTTGTTTTTCTATCCACCTTCGTTCTTCACGGCTGCAACAGAACATTATAAAAAGTTTTAAAATATTAGAATATTTTTTGTTTATACAATTGTATCTTATAATAAAGGTTTCTTGATTTTATTACTTTAAATTTGAAACTAATAACTCTTGCAAGTTCATCATAGAAATTAGCAACTTTCTACAGGTTAAAAATATGGTTAACAATTTATTTTCTGATAATAAGTGACACATCATTCCAAGTTATTTTAATGAAAAGCCACATTGGGCTACCTGCTGTGCCTGCCACAGGGAATCAATAGATTCTAGTGTTGTATATCTTTTAAACTTACTGCTGACCTGCTGGGGGACGTCATTCAAAAACAGTCTATTCAATTTTAATCAGATTTTCATTTTATTACTTATCATATTTAATGTGCTATCTAACTAAACATAAAATTAATACTTTTTAAATGACATTAAAAATACAAGGTTACAGAATGTCTGTTTACCTGTTTAAAAAACAAAATACAGTCTAGTTGATCTAAATGCTACATAACGCAATGACTTCATCTGATGTAACAATGAACATTTTCTATGCATATCACTGCACCTAGTAAGCATCCATATTAGGTTTATACAATACCAAGTTCCCTAAATAAAAGTTTATTAGGTTTATACAATACTAAGTTCCCTAAATAAAAGTTGGTACTATTCACTAAATCTTGAAAATATCTAATCTGTGTTCAGTCCATTACTACAGAAGTTACAGGTAGGAAGATCATGTCAAACCACACGATATCAGTTGGCCTTTGTATACTTTATACAGGATATGAAAAGGATTCATATAATGCCTCATTATCCTTACAACAGACATACTATTGTTAGTTTTCTAAATGGTAAAACAAACTATGCCCATCTTACAAGTGTTTTCTGTCTTAACATGTTAATGATTATTAAGAATGGCTTCACAATTCTGTCTTGAATTTACTGACAAATTATATTGACTAAAACTGACATGCCCCCACTAAGATTTTTTCCTAACTACTACGTCAAAAACAAAAAGAGTAAATAAAAGAATTAGGTTCTTTTAATATAGGAGTATATGGAGCAAAAATAGTACTTTATTTTTGGTAAACTAGGTTAAGATAATTTTTACAGAAAAGAATGCTCAATCCTCATTGTTGTTTTAATATAGGAGTATACGGAGCAAAAATATTACTTTATTTTTGGTAAACTAGGTTAAGATAATTTTTACAGAAAAGAATGCTCAATCCTCATGGTTCTTTTAATGTAGGAGTATACGGAGCAAAAATAGTACTTTATTTTCGGTAAACTAGGTTAAGATAATTTTTTACACAAAAGAATGCTCAATCCTCATGGTTGTTTCACTTGTCATTCTGTTCAGCCAATACTTATCCTTTTTCAGTAACTTTCCTTCAATCACTTCATTGTATGAGCAAGTCAATAATTCAGTCCATACTTTTAACACATGATTGATTATTTCACATTTAACTTAAGTTCTTGCTTATCTTATCAAACAATTCAAGCACATTTAAATCATTAACTAGAAATATATTAGTTTTGATAGTTCCTTCCATATCATTTTGACTTATGGCTCACTTTTCTCCTTTTTCTTTCTCTTCTTCGTCTAAGTAGGAGAACTCCCGCCAAGAATCAAAGTCATACCTGTGTAGAAGTGACAATATTTAATATATCATCACAATGAATATAGGGAACGCAAGTAGAATTCAGGCATAATAAATAGATGACACTTTTATTAGAGATACGCTACACAAAAACATTACTGAACCTTGTTACACGTACAGTATATACTTTACCAATTATTTGTGGTATGCACAAGCATTGATTACAATGAAAACTGGTCATTTTCTTGTTTCAACCAAGTGCTAGGTTAATATTTTGACACTTGATTATTAACTGATTACAACAAAGAAATGAAAATACATAACCTTTATGACCTATTCAATCCAAAATTGTTTCTGCCAGCAGAAACAAAACCATAAACTGAAAACAAACACACACCCAGTGGAAATTCTCTTCTTTCTCTCATATTAATCATGCACAATTTGTCACCATATGCATAAAAGAATGTAAGTGGCTAATGAGTGGAGAGGTTAACGCTGTATCAGGATTAGAGGAATCCAGATCACACTATCATGGTGGCAAAAACACTATCTAATTATAAAAACATTCAATAATGTTACTCAAAAGTTATTATTTTCCTATAATGAACATATATTTCCAATAGGTACTTACATACTCTCACATGTATAGCTATTCTCATTCAGTGCTACCATCTATATGCAAAATTTTTTTTTTGCATGCCACAAGCCTTGAACTCCCACATACCCCATGATCAATGTGGTTCAACTCCATCTCGCATGTAAATCATCACGCGACAACTCACACCAATAGGAGTGTAACACACCTTCCTGATACATATGACTCCCTCTATTCAATTCTACTGAACTATCAATTTGAGATCAGACAGAAAAGAAAGCACTGGTTTTTCAGTGGGGAGAAAGGGTGGGAAGTGTGATAGGTGGTAAGTACCTATTGGAAATATATTTTCAGTATAAGAAAATAATAACTTCCAATATGGTACATTACCTTCTCTCACATGTATAACTAGAATCCCACATTGAATAGGTGGTGCGAGAGATAGAAATAAGTATCGTTTGAAAATGTCCAAAAGAACACCTATGAAGTCTGATCCCCATTGGGAGAGGAACACATGTGGGAGACTGCACCATTTCTGACCCAGGTATACTCTGCACCCAATGTGAAAATAGGTACCGCATACACAGGTGGAAAGTGGGAGGAGCACAATCAAAAAAGAAAAGAAAAACCAGGTGGGTTCGTATCTGAGTCACAATATACCGAAATCTCATTCCCAGTGAAGAAAGACTGTAGAAGAGCCATCTACAGACAGGAATGTGGGGAAAGCTCAAATGGATGTGCTCCAAAGTATAGAGTGGCTAGGGCACGACAGACTATACATGGCCGGTCAATTCCAGTCCAAAACCAAGTGGCATCAGGATTACAACTTCCAACCCATTGTAGGAGGAGGGTCCACACAGTCTTCACGTCAAGTTGAGTAGAAAGCTGAGGGGTTCCAGTTGGATTGGATTTGGTTTGATGTGAACTGACACATTGGCACATCTCTTTGTACCATAATTTGGATGTCAGGTTCCTGTATGTGTGGGTGGTTGTGAATTTGCACACATGTGCCCTGTTTAGTAGTTTGGTTTGACATGTATATAATTCCACAACAGCAGCCTCAGGCAGGCTAAACTCTGAGGTGGTGCACTAGAGGGAGAACCTTTACCTCATAAAACATCATCCTCCAGATAGGACCACACAGAAACCCAATCACACATGAAAACACTGGGAGCAGAATTCGGGAAGAAAGAGAAAGGGAAGAATAGACAAATCAAAACAGTTGACAATACCCAATTGTAAGGGTAGAAGGAGAAAGGTCACGTACAGAGGAACAGTGCCAGGGAATGAAAAGGTGGAAACCAGAACCACTAAAGGAGGCCATGCAGGCAACAGAACAATGAAGATCACATACTGGAAAGAGAAGTCTATCTGGAGCAGACCAGGTATAAAGGTGGGAATTAGATGGAAGAGAAAATGGTGAGAAGAAAGAATGACCCTCACGAGCCATCAAAGTTTTGAGGAAAGATCAATCCAAAAGTACCACATGACAAGAAAGTCAACTAATCTGGCTGTCCAGTATTGACTGAGAAAATCCACTGCCAGGGCTTGAGGATGAAGAAGCAGAGACTAAAAAAAGAAGTAATGTGGTGTTGGAGTAAACCCCACTGGTTACATAGTCACCTGAAAACCTGATGGTTGAGAAACCACACCATGAAATAAACCTGGTTGAGACATGTCTTGCAAAGAGATTTATCTGCAGTGTATGGGCCCAATAAAGGTACGAGTGCCCCCCATAGTGATTGAAATAGGCCACAATGGACTGTGACATGTTGGTACTGTACCAGCAGAAAATGAACCAAAGCATGTCATACCACCATAAGCTCCAAGATGTTGAAATGATAAAACATTATGATCTGAGACCATTGCCCAGAAGCCTCTTGTTGATGGACCAACACTTCCCATCTGTGATTGAATGCAAATCTGGATGAGGTGGAGGAAGCAGTATTTCCTTCATTGTGCTCTCCTTGTTCATCCACCAATTCAGATAGCTTGTAAGGGAAGGAGGAAGGGTAAATGGGAAGTCCAAGGGATTGAGAGCAAGATCCCATTGGCCATGGAGATTCCACCAAGAAGAATGCATATGTACCCGACCCAAAGGAATAAGGGCTTCCATAGAAGCCCAAGTCCTCAAAATTGACAGAAACTCTTTTGCAGAAATCAAGGAAGCAGTAAATGCATGGAGAACTGTAAGCACTACTGAATGGAGAAGAAGTGGAGAAGGTTGAGCCCAAATAAGATGGCTCTTGAAAAATACACCCAAGAGGATAAGATAGTGAGTAAGCAAAAGGAAACTTCCTCAACTTTAGAATCCAACCAACACAAGCTGCTACTGTCAACAGCAGATGTGTGTTGAGAAAACTTTACTTCAGAATGAGCTAACAGGAGCCACTCGTCGAGGTAGTGGTGTAAACCCAACCTTACAGGATGCAGAAGTCTGGCTAAAACAGTGACCACCCAATAAAATACATACAATTCTGAAGCAAGCCCAAGAGACCAGACACAAAACTGATAAACAACCCCATAGTGGACAAACTGAAGATAGATCTGGACTGATAAGAAATATGAATATGAAAATAAGCATTCGAAACATCTACCTTGGTCATCCATGGTCCTAGAGAAAAAAAAACCCTAAGTGTGAGAAAGGATTCCATGGGAAATTGGGGAAGATACAGAAATTGTTTGAGGAAGGACAGATGGTTCCCAGAACAAAAAACCTGGAGAAAGTTAGTTGACAGACTTGATAGCTCTCTGTGATAGAATGGCCCGCACAACCTTGTATAGACTCAGACTGGTAGCTGAATCCCGAATTAATGGGAAGGAAATCAGTACAGGAGACAAAGGTGTAGGGGAAAGGAAAATAATGAAAAATCCTTTTCACAAAACTTGGATCACCCAAGAATAGGTAGTGAATAACCACCAGAGGGGAACAAAATTGGCCAAATGTTAACCCGCCGGACCAGAAACTAACTGATAGTCGCTGGAATTGCTGGCAACAATGAACCCTAATGATAGGAACTGGTAAAGGACAGGATGTTGCAAAACAAGAAACAGTTATGATAGAGGTCATGGTATCAGAATAAGACAAAAGAGTAACCAAAGACTTAAGGATCTACACTTGATTCCAAAGACTCTGGAAGATCTACAAAAAGAAACTAATGGAGTCATCCAGAATTCACAAAGATAATAGGAGAAGGTAGATGAACATGTGAAAAGACAGCATCCATCATCCCAAGAAAAGGCCAACAGCAACAAAACCATGAGTGAAGAGATAGGGACAGTGAGGACAATAGAACCAATGAGGAGTAAGGAGGGAAAATGTACCCTCTGAAAACCCCTCAGGGGATTAGTGGAGTGCCTCAAAAAGGAGGTATATGTTTGATAAATAATGTAGGAGAGCTGTAAGGGTAAGACAAAGGTGGGAAAATGGATGTGGGAGAAATGGATAGGATTATCAGGGACATCCAGACATGAAGCTGGTAATAATTTAAGAAGCTGAAAAACACAAACTTCAGCAATCAACATAAACCATTGAAGAAGTCGAGAAAGAGAAAAAAAAACAATAAATAAAGGTAGGTTATCGCAGCACACTACTACAGAAAAAACAAACTGTAGCAAATGAATAAATCAAGTAAATCACTAATTTATAAAAATAAAAAATTATATTAACACGTGAAAAGAGCACCATGGAAAAATGTATGCACTCACTAACGAGAAGTGACAGTTTGGTAGAATCGAATAGAGGGAGCCCCATGTGTCAAAAGAGTATGTCCTATTGATGTAGAGTTGTTGCATGATGACTTACATATACACGAGATGTAGTTGAACCACATTGATTATGGAGTATGTGGGAGTTTAAGGCTTGTGGAATATGGAAAAAAATTTCCATATAGAGGGCAGAACTGAATGAAAATAGCTATACATGTGAGAAGAGGTAATGTACCATATCAGAATTACTGATTACATAAGACAGTTTAATAGTTACAATGCTACTGATAATCAATCACTGGTTGGTGATTATGCCTAACCAATTGTTAAACATGATTTTACAACCAATTCGAACCACTATTAAATATCATTACTTGCAGGGTACAGAAGTGAGAAAGTTACTTATTTTATCCAAAATAACACAGCAATATTCAGGAAAAACCCAGTAAAGTATCTAACTTAAAGTGGAAAAATTACAAGTCACTTTAGACAAGTATATTTTTATAAGTTATAAGCTCACACATATAGCCATTATCAAAAGCAGAGATAATAAATACTGTACTTATGTGTATAATAACAATCAACTAAATTAACATTAACTAATATCTAATATCAGTACACTTGATAATACAGTGCTGCATATCACCTAGCCACACTAAATCAAATCAGCATAAGACATATTTTAACAAGCTTAAAATCAGATGACCAACAAACACAAATCTTTTTTTTTCTTGGAAAAAGATGATATCAGGTGTGTGTAGAACTTAACTATCTCAATCAATTCACTTGTCAGCCCAACCATATATCACACTGGTATTCAAATGATAAATATGAAATACAAAGCAAGTAGGCTAAGTCTTTCTTATTGAAGTTCAATACCCAGTGCATGATTTTTTTTTTATTCAAATCTCACAAAGCTACAATGTATATCTGCAACTCATAAATATATTAAACATTTTAAATGCTAAATTTATAATTTAAACTACCTTTACAAATTTGTGCATTTAAAAAGTGAAAGAACTAGAGGAAGTCCAAAATATAGAAACCTTGGTTATAACTTTAGTAATTCAATGTTGCTTTCAATATTTTTTTAAAAATAAAACACCCACATTTAGAAATAATTTTGTCTACACGGATACACGTTAAAAACAATAAGCAAATTTTTTGCCTTCCCAAATTAGCAAATTACTTTAAATGATAATTTTTTAATCATGCTTTCAGGTGCTTAATAATACCTACCAAAACTTGTAAAACTTGTCCACTTCTTCAAAGGTAGAATCACTGCTACCTAGATGAGGTACATTACGCTTCACAGACCACCTATTACAGAAACACACAATATTTAATTGCAAAGCTTCTTCTATGACCAGATGAGCCCTACAATTTCACTATTAAATTCAAAAATGAGATGTGATAACCTACTTGTCTAAAGCACCTACCTGGTAAGCAAGTTCATGGGCTTGAATCCAACTTAATCCAAATTTGTCCTTTTTTTTACAAAACAATTCTAGCATTAAAATAAATTTGAAGAATGGTTATACTTAGATGAACTGGCAAAATATAGCTCAGCACATCTTACTCATGTTTGTTTGCTTCTTTTTTTTTGGAAATTTCATACAAAGCTAACACAAGGGCTATCTTCACACAGCCATGCCTAATTTTTGAACTGGTAGACTAGATTGAAAGCAGCTAGCCAACAGCACCCACTGGGAACTCTCTGCCTACTCTTATCTGACTGAATAGTGATATTTGTTTATCACTCTTATGGAACACTCACAGCCCCAACGTGCAGGTCATGTTTCTTTACAACAGGACATCATGAACTTTAACCTTCAGATTCACACCCACCCCCCACCTTATAAAAAAAAGAGAATAATATTTATACCTTACTCAAAGTTCAGTGGAATCCTCATTATCAACCCAAGAATGTGTAGATTTGTATCAAATCTTTACATACAGGAATAATTTAAGAGTGTACACTCCCATTGACACTCTGGTCAGGATAAAAAAAAAAGACTAGCTTACTTGGTTTCCGGTTTCCATAATTTGAGTAAAATAAATAACTAAATAATATTAACAACAAACAATTTGGTGTTAAATAAATAATATGATTTTAATAAATGTAATTCAGACTTAAATAAAATTGGTAACAGTAAAATTCATCAATTTAATCTAGTTCACACCAAAATGGTTGCTGTTTCAGTAACTGACAATAAACTACAACTAAGCCTGTTGTATCCCAGCCACACTAATGAGCCCTAGTATTGGGCAAAAGGACACTGGATATAGCAGATATATTTTGGTTGACACATTATTACACATTCTTCTTTACTTCATAAGTTGGTTGTTATAATTATCATGATAGGACTGAAATGGAGAACTGCTCTGCAAACACTCAACATGTCTATCTAATGAAACAAGTAATGTCTTGGTAGCACAATACTCGAAATGCATAAAATCTGTAACATTACCTGGCCAAATTTGATTGGCCAATAAAATGCTCACTTTCAGTGATATAGAAGACACAACTGAAGAAGGAGGACTTTGAAAAGTTAAGCGCTTATATATTTCTGAAAGTTATCTAATATTAATATTACAATTTGGGTTAAATAACATAATAATAACTAGATATAGTAAAACTGGTAAATAAAAGTAAGATGGTCAAAGTTGTAACTTAACAGTTTAGTGGTGTAAGTTTTACTACAACGTTAAAATAGGCTTAGCACGTATAACAGTACTTTAGGCTTAGGTATATTTCAACTTACTGGTAAATTGTAAAACAGGATAAATACATTGTTTTATTAAATAAATACAATCTAAAAACTAGTTTATGGTTTCTTGGTGTTCTAAGAATTAACTTGTTTACTTGAACTTAGATTCTTTAGTTTAAATTTGGCTTATAGACATAGGTAGGTTATAATATAAATGAGGCTAGATACATTTTATTATTAACATTACATATATTGTTCTAATACATTATTAAGTTCTATTTCTGAGTTAAATATAATTAAAATTAAACTTTATTACTTTAGTGTGAAGACAAAGTAGTGATAAAAAATAATTGGTTCTTAAATGTTAGGCTTAACAGTAACAGTGTTAACAATAGGCTACTGGTATTTGGTATTGAGTATTTATTTCCAGGCTATAAGTATAAATACAATGGTTAAGACTAGTGTAGGAGTTACACATTCACAGTTTGTTAGGTGTAATGGGTAGGTTTTATTTGGGAACTTGGGACTGGCATGTACTTTTAAGGAAGCTAGTAATGAAGATGTGCAATTTTTATGCAAAGTTTGTAAATTGGAGGAGACGTTAGAAGCAATCATAATTAAAGTAAAGGCAATAGATAGAGACAAGTGTAGACTGTGGGAAATGGCAGGAGGAGCTAAAGCATTTACTTGTAAGACCTTCAATTAAATTACCTTCACAATTTTAATTGTTAACCTTTTCACATGTTTTCTTTTAATTTTTTTGCTAGACTTTGTTCTATGGAAGCTGTCTGTTACTCCGTGGAAAGCAATAAATCACAGCAAGAGCTCATATCATATTCCACCCACACACAGATAAAGTTAGATAGTTTGAGCTCACAATTTCGAGCAAGTTCCTAAGTTAATAAAATTTTAAACTTCATTTTTAATTTTTACATTTAAGTTATTTCTGTTAACATATATAACAATAAATAAAAATAATGCATAAAAAACAAGAAATTTAGCATTTACTTTAGATATTGAGGCCAGTTTGCAATCAAAGGCCTTGTTTTTCGAAAACCCTATTTTTTTCTCACTATGTTGGTTGTCTAAAATATAACTCATGTGTCTTTCAAGTATGCATTTTAGAACACAAAAATATACTTAGGCACTATAATAGAATGTTTCAAACTACAGAAATTTAATGGCTTTCTAACTAAACTATAAATAACTTTAAAAAATTCTGTTAGATATTCAGAGCTGAGCAACAACAGTGTCACAAAGAATCTGAGGCCAATTATCTAAATAATCCTGCCAAAAACAAAAACCATGATAAATAATGTGTACAGAAAAATAAGTTCTTTCTATTGTTTATCAATTTTTCCATCAAATAAGTATATGTGGTTTAGGTAAGTGCCTTGAAACCTATGACAAAGTGGGAAAATCCTCTCATATGGGTTTCACAAATTGGTTGATATCACAGCATATTAAGATAGCAAGCTTAAAAGTTTGCATTTCTAATTGGTTGAACATTCTGACATCCATAAAAAAAAAGGAAAAATACATTAGGAGAATTACAAGTGCAAGATGCATCATGTGACAAAGTAGAATGAAAATTGAGAATTTATTTAAACATTTCCTTTTCAAATTAAGAAATTATAACTTAGATAATATAAGAATATGAATTATGAACTATGTTTTGATGCCAAGTTTACTGACATAAATTGATAATAAAGTTGCTTAATTATATTTTGAATGTAAATCTGTAAAAATGTCATGACATGCTCACTTTGATCCATGACCCTCCCATATGCATAGAGTTAAGCTGAATATCAGTGAATTAATATAAAACAATAATGAGAAGTCATAATAGCAATATTTCTATTATTTGGATGGTTGAAATAACCAAAACCAGTAATAAAATGAGCTATTAATTTTGATAAGTTGATTATTTTATGTGATAGTAACCAATGCTCATAAGTAATCAATCAATATAATTGATTACCCAGTTTTACCAAGGGGTACATAAAGAAGTTGACATTTGGTTTAATCTCCCACCTCTTATAGGCCTCTATGTGTTTCCTAGACTCAATAACCCCTGAAAGTTTCATGTTGATCAGAGGTTATGGAATTAGTTAAACATATTTGTTGCAGACAGCCAGATACCCAGACACTAGCCACTTTATAATATAGATTATACTACAGAGACACACACATTATAATGACATCAACATTAAGTTAAGAAAGAAAAACACATTTATTTCACACTGCAACTATTTAACCTTGGAAATGCCTGTTCATCATTTCTCTTTAAAGTGTTTTTAAGTAAAAAAAAAAAAAATAACAGATATATTACCCTAACACAACTTATACCACAATTATGTATGTTTCTAATCAACACTGTACGTGATAGAACTTTGGATCATTTAACAGACAAGCTTTTTTTTTTCCAGATATATTACATTAGCAATTAAAATGTTCATTACTTTACAGGAAATATTTATACCTTAATAACATTCTATTTGAGTCTAACCTTTCGTTTCTTCTAAAAACCGGTTCAAAAACTTCAAAGAAGTTATCTTTACTATGATTGTTAATTGATGGTATTTCTTCATCAAACTCTGGATCAACACTGTCATAAGATCGTCTCTTAGTTGGATGGCCTAATATCTCGTAAGCTGAAATGGAGAATTCCTCAAAGTTACAAGTGGCAAGTAGTTAATATCAAACACTGGATGAATTTAATATGTTCATGAAAGAAATCTCTTTGTCACCAAGATCCAATGAATTATCTGGCAATTAATGTGTATGTTAAACAAAAGCTGGCATACGATATATATATATATATATATATATTTGTGTAAATTATATAAATTCAAGACATCTAGTACTAATCTAAATCAAAGGGGTGTCATTGATATTGAAAATTCCAATAATTTTTTCCTCTCCCAGTGGAAATACTTAACCAAACTGCATAAAACTTAGAATACACTTAGTATCTAATTTTGGTTTTAAAAAATCATTAAATATTAATTAGTTCTTCTATCATTTTTTATTTCATGAAATTTCCAAAATTTGGTTGTGGAACATTATTTTGAAAACACATAAAAAATAATTCCTTTTGTAATTAAAAATTTTTTTTAATACAGACTAGAAAGCCCAGTTTACAAAAATCTAGTTAATTTAAACTTGATCGACATTCATTAATTAACCTTATTTTATCCATAATTTATTTTCCCGATTGCAATAGTCACCATTTCTGACTATAAGTTATAGCAAACACTGAGTACCCAATAACTAAGGATCCAACCTTTCAAAATGGCATCAGGCCATGCTAGGTAATATTTTTGCTAACAATATTCTTATCCGAGATCGATTTATATTTCATAAAGTTTGTTTTCAATAAATAAAACATTCTTTTACTTTAAATACTTACATTGTTTAAATAAAATAAACAAAAGTACTCAATAAATAAGGATTAGAGTCATTAGAATACTCTGTCCATCACCTGCCCTACTCACTAAACTAATTTACCTGATACCTCATCATAAAAGAAAATTCCTATAAGTTTTACACAAATTTAGTTTAACACAAAATCAGCAATAAAAATAGTTAATAAATAAACTACAGGAAAAGTTCCAAATCAGTGGTATTCTAAACTTCTCATTAGATTCCACTGTTCTTCTCTGCAGAAGCTCAACTATCCCACAAAACTATAAATTAGATTTCACACCATTTTATTCACTCTAAATTAACATGAATATTTTATAATCTGCTCTACCCAAAGGTATTTGAGCTTTATCTAGTTATTTTCAATGCTGAGCTTCATTTGTAGTTCACATCACATGCTATGAGATCATAAAAGGTGGGTGCAAAGGTCATCCTAATAAAACCAGACAGATAGAAAAAAGTCACAAGAAACAAAACAATTATATTCATTTGTTTCTACAAGTTATAGTAGTCTTACTGTAACAATGACATAACACCAGAGGTGAGTAAAAAAGAATCAAAGTACAAGTGTACATACAAATGATACTAAAACCACTACAACGACTGCAAATTCAGAAAAAAAAATATCCAAGTTCATCAAGTAGGCTTTTGAGCTCATATATTGAGTTTTATTGTTTTATTAAATGGCAGATATACTACAAATAAATTTAATGCACCAACCTCGTGTTATACAAGAAAAATAATCATGATCTAGGTCTTGTACTGCTTCCCCAGCATTTTTGCGTTTGTCAGGATGATGACGCAAAACTTTTCGCCTGTCTGTAAAAGAGAATAACAGTAAGTAATACCTATTTCTACTTCACGTCAAATTTTATACCCAATATTATTGCTGAAACTACAAATAAACTGTAACATTACAATCCTTATTGAAAAAAAATACCCAAACATAAAATCATTATGAAAACAACTTAAAAAAATCAAACAAAATACGTGCATATCATTCATATATAATCACATATATTGCATATAGTTACACATACAGTGTACTGTATTCCTCAAATGTTTGAAATGCCAAGGTAAACAGACATGTGCTAAAATTATCAAGAAATTAAACTGGTTTGGAAAAAATCATGCACTTGTTTTATAAAAATAGAACAAGTTGGGTCACTATATCTAAAACCTATGGGTTCTCATTACATTTTAAAGAAAGAGAAAAGAATCAGTGTCTGGCAAACCTCACTCTGGCTGCCCTAAAACAGAGCCAACAAGGCCACGATTAGCCCTTTACATACAAACTCAGTAACCTTGTAACCACCATGTAATCGTGAAACTAAACATACTATAGCTCTGAATAAACCAAGTGCATCTGTACTAAATTTGGAAAGTTTTTAGAATATAATACAAGTCATGCCTGGAGACGGCTTGAATGGGTAATGAAGAAAAACTTTAATATAAGTTTAACATAACAGCAAATGTACAAGGTTTTGTCATCATCAGGTGACAAAGTTCTCTTCATTACCCATTCAAGCCATCTCCAGCCATTATTAGTCTCAAAGTGGGTTCCTCGTCATCGAAAACAAAAATAATACAAGTCAGTTTTACAAAAAAAATCTTAATTTTTTAATAATCTATTTTTATTAACAATTTGTCTGTGAATTTACAAAACATTTACTGAATCAACCTGAATGCCAAGCTAAGAGTAAGAATACTTATTTCATCCAACGGCTGTGTATATATATATATATATATATATATATAGATAGATAGATAGATAGATAG